>NC_031799.1:44835138-44898957 GCF_001522545.3 Parus major
CCTCTGCTGTTGGGAGCCGGGGGAGCGGCAAAGACGTTCCCCGAGCACGTCCCTGCAGAGCTGAGCCAGCCCACCGCCACACCCACGCTCAGTTTAAAAAGGCTCCCCACGCTAGCTCGGAGTTCTTGGTTATCGCTGGGCACATGCAAACCGACTCTGGTGCCCCCAGTAACATCCGAACTATCCCCACAGCCTCAAACACCCAGAGCTCTGCTTGCTCCCAAGATTCGACCTCATATAATTCCAGAAACACAGAATGTTCTGAGCTGGAAGGGACCCACAAGGATCATACAGTAGAACTTCTGGCCCTGCAGAGCACTATCCTCACACCATGTGCCTGAGAGCGTTGTCTAATTGTTTCTTGAACTCTCTCAGGCTAGGTGCTGTGAACACTTCCCTGGAGAGCCTGTTCCAGTGCCCAGACACTCTCTGGGTGAAGCACCTTTTCCTTATATCCAACCTAAACCTCCCCTGGCACAAGTTCACCCCATTCCCTCAGGTCCTGTCACTGGTCAGTGCCTGTCTCTCCACCTTCTCTCACAAGGAAGCTGAACAATGGGATGAGGTTTTGCCTCAGTCTCCTGCAAGCTTAGCAGATCAAGTGACAACAGCCACTCCTCATATGGCCTCTCCTCAAGGTTCTTCAACCATCTTCATAGCCTTCCTTTGGATGCAAGAGCAGGACTCCAAATCCTTGCCTGACTAAACCCAGGGATGCCCGAGTTGTCACAGGACCCCAAAACATCCCCAACCCTATTCTAGTCCCCTCCCTCTGAACCTTCCTCAGGCGCTTCCCTCTACTCTACCTAAATGTCCCCAGACACCCTTATCCCCATGCCAGCAGTTCAAAACTCTCTTAAGTCCTGCTCCAGGGTATTTCCACTTATCCTCACAGACTACCTGAGTGTCTCCAGTATTCTCTAGTCCTGGAGACTGGAGATTGGGTACACTCCCAAAACTGCTTTCAAAGTGTGCAAATACTTCTGAATGGGACCCTGAGAATGTCATCCAGGTGTTATGAATACCTGCAAACTCTACCCAAGTACCCTCAAAACCCCACAAACCTGCCTCACAGCCCCCCCAAAGTTCCCAGCCCCTGCTTCTGAACCCCTGAAAGTCCTTCTTCAAAGGCCCACAAGCCATCATTTCCTATAAACACCCCATAAACCCTTTTTGTTGTTCACAAAACATGCATAAGTCCCTTGCAGGAGCCACCAAGCAAACCACAAGCTTGTCCATGGCCCCCAGAATTTCCCATAACCTGTTTCTAGGTCTGCAACCACTAAATACCATGAAACCTTTCTCTTGGGCCAGGAATACATCTCAAGTCACATTCAACTGTCCCCAAAGACTCATCTAAATTGTCCACGACCTAAACCCTAAACCCTCCAGACTTTCTCAGACTTTTCCAAGGCCATGCCAAAGGGCCCATACACTGTCTCACCAAACTCCAATATACCCAAATGTGCCATAGCTCTTGTTGGCTCTGCAAGACTCAATACCCTGCCCAAGAAGGCACCCAGAATTTGGATTCTTTGCTGCAAGGGGGATTGTCTGAATGGACTGCTTTCAACACTGAGGTGTGCTACTTTCCTACAAAATAGGCTCACAATGGCCATAAAGTTTTACAACTACCTGGCAGGTTCTGTGCAACTTTTCTATAAGTAAGGTGCTAGTTTCACACCAAGGGATTTTGCACAGTGCCTGGCTCCCTAGTAGCCCCTGTGTGGGACTTTCCCTTTTCCACTCACAACTTGCTTGGCAAGGAAAAAGCAGGTTAAGATGAGGTTGCATGATAGGTACAGCAACATCTCCCACAGCTTCTTTTCCTCTGTATTTCCTTAGTGCTGGACAAAGCTCAATGAAGGCTGTCAGGTTTGTCAGACTTTTCTGAGACTCTGTCCTGCAGGAGCTGGCAAAGGGAAGTGGCACAGAGACCTATGGAGGAAGGCTAGTAGTCATCAAAGCAGCCCAAACCAGGACTGGTATCTGAATACACCTGTATTTCAGATCTATCAGATGGGGAATTGTAGATCTATTCTGTAACAACACAGTTCTTGCTAATGATTCATTCTTGCATGATGTTCATCACATCTTCATTTTCCCACCCTGTGACTATGTAGCTCAGCTCTCAATAAGCTATGAGTACCATGTAGCAGATGCAAGCTCCTTAGCATTGCTGCCTGAGGTCCTGAGTGGCTTCTAGTCAAGGAGGGGATGGCACTGAAACACAGAAGAACTTTGAGGAGAGAGGTTAAAGTAAGCTTGTCTTACGTCTTCTGATTTTCCTCCATTGTACCTGACTTCTTCTATGCTGTCTCTTTCCCAAAATGTGGTAGAGGTCTTCCCTGTTCCTCACACTGTTTATATTTTCTTTGCTTTTGCTACTGTGTATTTAGAATGTATGTTTCTTATTTCCAGTCTCTTGTGCTCATTTTCTAGCAACCTTTATTCTGAATAAACCTGAGTCCTGCTTTTCCCCTTTGCTGGTTATATGGTTCACTCACGTAACCACAAAGTGTGTCTGGCTGTGCCATCACAGTGTTACAAAGTTCTTGGACACTGTTTGTGGAGCAGGAGTTGAGTATACTTACACATGCGTTTAAGAAAAGATGATATTCATTATGTCCTGGTCAGTGTATTTGTAATTCATGGGTAACTAAAACTTTTGTTTCAGTTACACAACTCCCTGACTGTATTACAGATCTCTGAAAGTCAATATGCTATGGAGGGTGTGAGACAAGAGGACTCTTGCAGAATACAATTGGACCCAAAAGTGCTCAACCCTGACCTACCTAAAGATAGTCTGTGAAGTTTCATACCTGATGGTGGGGCACATGCAACTAGATGGCCTCCACCGAACATGTGGCATGTTGTCTGTTTGAACTGCTTGACATCATCTGGAAACTGCAAAGAGTGATCCTGGAAGTCTGGGTCCCATGGTGCTTGAGTTATTAGAGGGGATTTGAGGTACATACAACCCACTTGTTTTCTTCATCTGAATGTGGATTTACAGCTGTGCTGCTGGCAGGACATTTTCAGTCCAACCTCCTTCTCACCAGGACTATCCCAGCAATAGGTCTGTCACTATGCCTTTGCCAATGCCAAAACAATTGTTACTTGACAGTGACTGAGACAGCCTAGCTACAGTACCTATACAGTATACGTATAGAATCGTTCTTGTTGCCCTTGTTGTCCCTGGCTAGATTTATGTCTATGAGGATTTGTTGTGATTTGACACTGGCCAAATGCCAGGCACCCACAAAAGCGCTCACTCACCCTCCTCTGCTACAGCTAAGCAGAGGAGAGAAGAAATTATCGAAGAGTCTGTGAGTTGACATAAGGACTGGGAGAAAATACTCCAAGGTCAAAATAACTCAATTTAGAGATACAAATTGACTTTTTTACTAACAAAATCAGAGGAGGATAGTGAGAAGTAATATAAGACCTTAAAAGTGCCTTTTCTTCCCCCAGCCACTTCCTCCTTCTCACCCACAGCACAGGAGATAGGGCATGGGTTTTTGGTCAGCTCATCACCCAAGGTTTTCTTCTGCTGCACAGGGAGAGAAGTCTTTCCCCTGTGAGACCATGGAGTTCCTTCCCGTGGGAGACAGTTCTCTGTGAACTTCTCCAGCTTGGCTCCAAATCTAAGGAGGAGCAGTCCTCCCAAAACTATGTGAGTCCCTCCCATAGGCACACAATCCTCCCAAAACTGCTGTGGTGAAGGTCACTTTTCCACAGGGTGCAGTCCCCCAAGGACAGGCTGCTCCATGCTGGAAGCAGGGCCCTCTCTCTGGCGGGTTTCCCACTACATCACAACCTCCTCCAGGCATCCACCTGCTCCAGCATGGGCACCTCCCCACGGGCTGTGGGTGGATCTCTGCATCCCCTGTGGATCCCCAGGGGCTGCAGGGCACAGCTGCTTCACCATGGGCCACACCAGGGGCTGCAGGGGAACCTCAGCTCCGGTGCCTGGAGCTCCTCCTGCCCCTCCTTCTCCACTGACCTTCGTGTCTCACATGTTCTCACCTCCTTGTCTTCTCTGTCTAGAATTAAAACTGTACTCCTACCTTTGTTTTGGTTTCTTCTTAAATATATTATCACAGAGGCATTACCATCATCTCTAGTTGGTCCAGTCTTGGCCAGTGGCATATCCATCTTCAGAGCCATCAGGGACTGGCTCTGGTAGACATGGTGGAAATTTCCAGCAACTTCTCACAGAAGCCACTTCTGTGGTCTCCCCTGCTACCAAAAACCAGGCCAAAAACAGCTTTCTTTATTTAATCCCTGGCAGTTCAGACTATCTCTCAGCACTTCTCCCAGGCTACCTGCACTTGTGTCCACACTCTGCGCGTTTCCTTGTTGTGTTTGAGTTTGTCCAGGGGTTCCTTCTTCATCCATGCAGGTCTCCTGGCATTTTTTGCCTGATTTCCTCCTTGCTGGGGTGCATGCTGCTGAGCTTGAAGGAGGTGATCCTTGAATATCAACCAGCTTTCCTGGGCTTCTCTTCCCTTCAGGACTTTATCCCTAAACATCTCTGAAGAACCCAAGATCTTCTGTCCTGAGGTACAGGGTGGTGGTGAACTTGCTGTTCACCTTTGTCACTGTCCTATAGATCTCAAACTCCATTTCATGGTTACTGCAGCCAAGACTGTTCTGGGCTTTGCATTCCCCACTGGCCTCTCCTTCTTGGTAGAACAAGGTCCTGCATATCACACCTTTTTTTCTTTAATCACTTGGAGACAGAAATTATCATTGTGTTCCAGAGACCTCCCGGATTGCTTATGTCCTGCTCTATTCTCCCCCAAACAGCTGCCAGGGTGGTTTAAGTCCCCTCTGTGGCCCAGGCTTGTGAATGTGAGGCTGCTCCTATCTGTCTACAGAAGGACTCACCTGCTCAGTGTCCCTGGTCAGGCAGCCTGTAGTGGACCCCAGCTATAATGTCACCTGTCCCTGCCTTGCCTCTAATCCAGATCCATGAGCTCTGTTGGCTCTTCATCCAACCCACTGCAGAACTCCATCCACTTCAGCATGTCCTTGGTACAGAGACCAACACTCTTTCCTTATCTGTCCTGCCTGTTTTCAAAAGAGCCTGTAACCTCTCATTCTAATGCTCGAGTTGTAGGAGCCACCCTACCATATCTCTGTGGTGCCTGCCCCTACCTCCTCTCATTCACTCCCTGTGCTGTGTGCGTTGGCACAAAGGAATTTAAGTTCAGTTGCTGATGAAACTGACTTACAGGCTGGAGTGCCAGGAATTCCTTCGTGACTTTTCATGGATTCTCCTCCTGACCCACTCCAAGTTCTGGGCATCTCTTGCTGACTTGCCATCAGACTGGAAGGACTAAGAGGGACTGAGGCTCCCATCTCCCGACACCTTGAATTTAAAGCTCTCTTCACCAGCCTGGCAAGCCTATGGTTGAAGATGCTCTTCCCCTTCTCTGGCAGATGGACCCCATCAGCCCTCAGTACGCCCAGTTTCTCGAGGTGTGTCATGTGGTCCAGGAAGCTGAAACCCTGACTCTGGTAGCAGCTTGTAACCATTTGTTGACTTGCCAGATCTGACTGGCCCTTTCAAACATCTTCCTTTTCAGGGGAGGATTAATGAAACAGCAGTGTCTAGCAGTCAGTGGACTGTACAAGGCTCAGTAATCTATCAGTGACATCCTTGCTACGACTCCTCAGTAAGCAGCAGCTCTCTAGAGTGTCAGGTCTCTTGGTACCTCTGAACCTCTCAGAAGACACCTACTGCTATCACCCTCTGCCTTTTCTTAGTTGTGCTGGCTGTAATGTGGGACCAGATGGGGCTGCTGTACTGGTTCTTATACAGGGAGCAGATGGGGCTGCCTTACTCAGCTCCAGTGCCTCTCATGATGTGACAGGTCTTTCCCCTTCAGTCTGCAGAGAAACAAAGTGGTTATGCAAGGGCACTTCAGGCTTCGGGGATGTCTCTTCCCCCTGTGGTCCTTGCTGTTCCAAGTTTCCATTCTTCTGCATTATTAGCCTCCTCCCTTCCATGTGTTCTGGTGAGGGAGTTTTTTTTGGCTGTTTGGTTGTTGCCTCATGGGGCCACTGCAGGCTGAGCTTGGGACCAGCTATCTAACACCTTCTCTCAGTCTCCCTGATGCTATGCAGCTTTCTCACTGCCTTCTGCAGCTCAGCCACCTGCTGCAGGAGGTGCATTACCTGAGCACATGTTCTGCATGCAGGTCTGCTGTCTGTCTCTGCCGCAGGAAAAATATGTATTTTCCTGCAATCTGAGATCTGCCCTACCTGTTCTGGTGGTGTCTGCTGTTCCCACCCAGACAGAGCTGCTGTAGAGAAAGGCTGCATTGCAGAACTCAGATTTCAGCCACAGCATGACTGTGAATCCCCACCTGCTTCAAAGGGCTTCTCTCTGATCCACTGCTGTTATGAGACCAGTGACGTGACTGTCCCATCTCCTCTCCTTCAACTTCACAAAAACAGAAGGGTTTAGTGAGACCAAACCACTGCCAGGACCATTCACCTTTGTAGGAGGTCTTCTGCAGGTTTCCAGTGACACCTACAGACCTAATGGTAGAGGTCTCTGCTGGTGATAGTAAAAGATTTTAAAATCACAGAAAATTCAGGGAGTTAGAAAGAAAGTTAGGCTTGGTAGGACCTGGGAAAGTGTTAAAGGTAAGCTCTGGGAAATGTTAGGACTTGTGCTTGCTAGATCATGTGAAACTGCTAGACTACTATCTGTGTAGTCAGTATGTGATAAATTATATAATTGTTAGATGTGATTAGATATAATTATTGTTTAAAGAATCATGAGAAACTGTGTTAGGGGTGGAGGGGGATCATGAGAAATCCATGCTTGGATGAAATCAATGTATACAATAGAACAACGTTAAGTTTAATAATTAATATGTAAGTTATATAACTATAGAGTATAAAACATATTCAGCTCAAAACCAGGTCAGGTCAGATTTGGGTCTGTGTACTCCTGACACCCAGAGCTCTTTTACAAAAGCACCTACATATAATCATTCCGTGATTATGTGTTCCTGAATGCTAACATTGGGGTCATGGAAGGCCACTCCTCTGGCAGGAAGTCCCCAGCATACCTGGCCCATGCTTTACCATGAAAACCCCTCTGTTCTGCTAAGATTTCAGCTTCACATTTTCCATAGGTTTTTGCAGGGAAGGGCATCTGTAAGTGAGGTGTGAGATACATGAGTTATACAGTCTTGAAGAGAACAGTACACAGCAGAAAGTCTACTTCAGCTGTGGTGGTAATTACAGACTAGCATGGACACTTGAGCTGCTTTTGTTCTAAATACAAAATGTGAAGTTAGCTGAGCCAGCAGGAAGAGCTGCAAAGTAGGTACCTGCATGAGCTGCCTGGCCTCACTGCTGGCAGTGCCATCATGCCTTTATGGCATGCTGTCAGGGTATGACAAATCATACAGTGAGGGAGCAACTACTCATTAGCAATCTAGAAAGTGTCTTACACTCTTCTAAGTCTCATGAATTAGCAGAGAGAAAAGTCTCCCCTTTTCACAATCTTTTTGATGGGCTTAGATAAAGATAATAGTGTCTCGGTGCAAGCTGACCGGGGGAACAGCAGATTTTGGAGACAGTTGCTAGCAGTATCTCCTTACTCCTTTAACCTATCCTAAACAGAGCTAACCATGGCTTAACCTACAGCTAATTTCACATGGTCATTTTAAGAATCTGTGGTTATAATTAATACATTGTCAGTGTAAGCAGAAGTTAATGACATCTGGCAAATACAGGGGCCTTTGCTTTGTGCCGCACAGCAGATCCGACGCACCTTTGCATCTATAAAATACGTTTTAAAAGACTGATACAATGAGAAGAGGTTAATCTTTTCTTAAACCACCCTTTATTAAAAAACATAAACATTTGTAAATATATAAAATTATAAAATATCAAGTGCTTCTTGCTTCCCAGTACAATGGAATTCAGAAGTGGCAGGTAAATTTAGCATTAATCTGTTTGGTGTGTTAGTTCCAGGGCTGCAGAACTGACCAGCTAGTTTTGCAAAAGATGGCTTATGTCATTCCTCTGACAGATTTAAACAATCTTATTTCACTTTTGTTTCAGACTTTTTTCCTGTCCTTTTGACAAACATCAGTGTTTACTAGTGAGAGCAAGGCTGGAGCTATAGAAGTGAGCAGGCTCCTTAGAAGGACCCAAAGAAGGTGTTTTACAAAGGGAGAGCCTTTCAGTTGCTAATGGGGAAGAGAATTCAGGCACTGAGAGAGCTCCTTTGTACAGTGTTCCTCAGGGACAGTGTGTTCGTGGCATTGGATCATCTTCTAGCTGGACTGGCTAAAGCTAGTTACAGGTTCCATTTGTATCAAGGTCCCTCAATCAGCAAGTACTCAGATTCCCTTTAAATAAGTATAATATGAAGCATCTAATGCTATGAAATCCCATCTAATTTTTTTTCAATCACATAGGAGTGATAAAGTAAGAATTTCTCAGGTAGTACACTAGACCTAAACTCCAAAGCAAGACATTACACTGCTGTGGAAGTACTGTAAATTGAAAAAATCCAGTTGTACCCATTGTAATTGTCAGTGTAACTGAATTCTAAATGGGATCTTTTGTTTCACTTCCCATATCATCTAACACTAAAGAATGATATCAGTTGCAAAAAGAACTGGAAGGTGTTTGTTGATGTTGTTCTTACTTGGTCTCCTCCCCAAAGCCCCTGTCACCTGCAGAAACTTATGACAAGTCTCTGCACTAAAATGTCACCTTTGCCAGCCTTTCTGCCAGCTTCCATCATGCCAGGCACTACAGCATCATTGCTCAAAGAGTGATACTCTATAGGAGAGCATCATGCTAGTCTAATATTAAAGCCTAATATTAATATTTAATATTAATATTAAAGTAGATTCATCTTCTTGTGGAAAACTTAAATCACTGAAATTGCAAGAGAGGTGAAGAAAGAGAATCCTAAGTAAAACAAACTAATACTGAATGTCTCAGCATTTAGCAGGGAACCAGAGGGATGTGAAATGCTGCTGTATTTAACTTCTGATGCTTACTGATATTTTCTTTTATAGGCAGCACTGCAGGCAAGGCTTTTCTTTTCTTGTAGAAGACAAAGTGACTCATTGTAACAGACTTGTATTACAGATCACATACTTACATATCCCCGCTGAAGTGGAAGGATGCTCTAGCTTTTATTGCCCTTTAGCTAAAAGGCACAATTAGTTCCAACATGAGTGGAAGCATTGTTATGCTGCACCCCAGACCTTAAACAGAAGTTTTCCACTGGGTTTTTTGTAGGCACAACTTCCGTCTTTCTGAAACCTCCACCCTTGATTGACATACATGAAAATTTAAAAATGGCTGAAATATGATGCTACCCTCCACTGTGATATTTCTTTAGCTTGAATCAAGTCAGGCAAAAATTTTAGTTGTGTGCATAGTTATCCATTGCCAGTTTGACCTTTCTGGCAGGACAGCCTTCCTTAGTAGCCCAGATCCCCAAATAAACACAAGACTGAGAGATGCACAGCAAATGTGCTATTTGCTCTAGTCCTTGCTTGTTGTGCAATATGACACAGATATCCCAGTGTACCAGCTCAGGATTGGTCCATGCCCACTAGTCTGAGTCAGCCCTTGGCATCCCCTTTTTGATCTGTTTAGGGCTCAGGAACATGTGCTGTTGCTGCATCTTCTGCCTTGACCAAATCAGCACTGATTGTCTCAGCATGGAGCCGCTTGTAGTCAGTGTGGAAGAAGATAACGTAGAAACAAGCCATACCACTGCAGAGGCCAGCCAGCACCAGCACCGGAGCTGTGAGAGAGATATGCTCTTAGTCAGTGAATACAAAACTCCCCATGGGTGCAGAAATATACAGGAAAACTCCCCAAAACAGCACATGCTGTCTGACCTCCTCACAAGGGATACCCATGAGGACAGGGTGCAGACCACAGTGGGACATTACCAGTTTGGTAACAGACAAATCTTGCTTTACCTAACATTAACATAGAAAGAGAATTTAGGCAAAATGTGGAAGGCTTCCAGAACACTGTGTCCTGCATGACCCTCAGTAGGTTAGAGGTCTTACACCAGTGCACACATTGTACTTGTAGGAGTGTGTGTCTCTCCATAAGTGTCCAAATTTGTGTCTTGCGGGGTTGTGAAAAATGTTACAAAAGAGATTGAATCAAATCACTTGAGCTCCACAAGGGAACAGGTCCTTACAGGTAGTAATTCTTGTTATATCATCTGAGAGCAAAGTGTAGAAAAATTCACTAAGCATGAACTTTTATTAAGGACAAATTAGTGTTTAAAGAATCTTTTCTGAAGCGAAAGAAAAAGTATATCTAAAAGACTATTCAACAAAGCCTGGAAGTAGTTATAATTTCACCAGTGTCCCAAATGAACAATCTTCATCCCTTTCTCCACTGGTTTTCCTGTATGTATCAGACCACAAAAGGAACAGAAGTGGGAACCTAATCCCAAAATCCAGCTCTGATCTGATTAAATTGCAAATTGAAGGCTTTCAGAATGAAGCAGTCAAATTGCTTTTTGGGGACAATTATTATGAAGCCTTGATCCCTTACAGTTAGTAGACTTTATTCTGGGGAGTCTCTGCTCAGCCAAGCAGGATATATTTAATAGGTGATGGTCAGCCTTTGCTTACAGTGTCCCTAGGTGTCAGTATGACATAAACATGAACCACTTGCGAGATCAAGTCTAGGGTTTAGCCTGCACTGAAAACACTTATGTGATCCTGCTCATCTCAGTTGATGGCTCTTCTGACCAGCTAGGAAAGGAGGGGAAATCTGGAATAACTCAGAACAAAGTCATACAACTATGCTACAAACACAGGCAACTGTGTGTACAGAAGCAAGTGATGTATCTTTCAGTCAAAGCATTTGTAACCTTGGCCTCTGATATGAAAACCAGCCTTGGTTATACTACATGGACAGTGTCTTCCCCACAGAACAGCTGCTTTCTAGCTTTATGAAACTCAAGTCTCTGTAGGGTGACTGTAAGAGAATTTTAACCCAGAGCTAGCAGTGGCATTCATGGCACCTTAGAGTTCTTTCCATTTCAATCTTGCAGGATCGGTTTAGCAGGAGCATCAAGGAGTGGACCAACAGATTCAGAAAGGGTGTCAGAAGATACACTACAATTGCGTTCAGACTTTCAGGGTTTCTCACACTGAGACCTAGAGGAGAGTGGGGACTACGTGGGGTGCAACTGAGTGTCCAGTATTACTTCTCAAGAACATACTTACTTGTCCAGTCCAGGGCTCCATCCTGGTCAAGGGCACAGGTGGAGAATGGATCCTCAGAAACATGGACGGTGAGAGCTTGTAGAAGAATCATTAAAATCACACCTTCAATCTGGCTGTGGGAAGAAGCCAACATGCAGTTATGTTACCTGCCAGAGGTACCAGTGCTGCAGACAAGGCCATCTTCCCCAGCTGGCAGAGAATGATGCCTCTTTCTGGGGCATGGTCCTTCTAGCAGAGAAAGCTACTGCTGGATTCCTCTGGCCCAGATGTTTGGTTAACTGATTCTGGCTGACAGGGTGTCCAGGTCAACTCCTGATACACGGCCTGTGTGGCAGGATCACTATTATACTCTCTCAGAAGATGAGCAGGTGTTGAACTCCACCTGTCAAAAAACTGAGGTATATTCACTGGGCAGAGACTTGGACACACTTCTCAGTGCAGGACTGAGGATGCAAAAAAGGCTATGGCTTCAGCCTCCTCCTCATTCACAGCTGGCTGGCAGCAGCCACTACGTCCACAACCAGTGAGGGACAACAGCCTTCAAAGGCAGTGTCTGATGCCTCTCACTGATATTTCTTGCTGTGGCACCTCCACCTGACACATGGCATCAGATCACTGGTGTCACTCTTTAGAGCTTCAGCAAGTCATTCCTGCTGAAGTCCAGAGCCAGCCCTAAGCAGGTAAATAGGTAGGAGGAACAGTCACTGTTCCTCACTAACTGATGAGCCCCATCTCCCTCAACAGAGAACCAGGAACTGACTCATCTCTGTACTCTTGTGGGAATGGGTGCCTCTCTCAGCCGTGCAGCCCCCATCTGCTTCAAAGGCATGTGGTGCTGGGCATGGTTAACTCATGCTTTGTGCCAACCAAGGGAGACCTTTATCTTCCTTCTTCCTTTTCTTGCACCTCTTCCGCACAGTCCTCCCTGTTTTAAAACATTTAGCTCTTCAACTCTATGGCTCAGACAGGTAGCTCCCCTTGCCAGGGACATATGCACAGATACCAGAAAGACATTCAGCAGGATTGCAAGGACTGATGTCTATGCTCTTCTCTATCTCCACCCACAGGCCTCTGTGTGTGTGTGTAAGTGTTGGAACCCAAGCTCATCTGTCAATTGGATTTAATCTGCCTGCTTACCTTGCAACAAAAATCAGGCCTGTAGATGTGCCCTCTCCTACAGGGTAGGAGCACTCCACAGCCAGCTCCATGGCAATGGGGTAGATGGCAAAACCAAAGAAACCAAAAAGCGAACTGGTGATGGCCAACATGATGGCCTGATGTCTGAACCGAGAAGTCTGCAGGCAAAAAAAACAATACCAAAGTTTCAATGTTAGCACTGCTGTGCACAAAGTCTCTGAACCTTTAACCTGCAGGAAGTCTCAGGGGGTAACTCACCAGTATATTCCCTACCTTTTCCTGAAATTGATTTTTTTACTTTCAACCCTCTAGGGTCAACAAAAGGCTACAAAATGGAGAGCTATCTGTTGAACTGAAGTAAGGAGAGGATCAGCAGAATTATCTGAAAAGCACTGCTGTGCGGTTGTACTGCAGTAACTTGACTAGTCAGTAACTTACCAGGAGCATGTTCAACATCTCTCTAGGGCCAAACACACACCTTTGTCGCACAGCAAAGTAACATTTTGGAAATTATGTTTGCATTAGGTTACTTGTGAGAATTCTGGGTTGCTGCCGCTCAATGATAAGGAAAATCAGTCAGACGTGCATTTGTAACACAGGGATTTTAACATCAAAAGACCCAAACAAAAAAGCAAAGAAACACCTGAAATATTAACAAAAGCTGGAGATTGGATTAGTACCTAGAACAGCCTTGTCCCTAACTCTGGAGGAAAGAGCATGACCTTGTCCAGCCAATGCTACTAAAGATTAAGTACTTTGCAGCCATGCTACTGGTACCTCCTTCCCTGACCATGTAATAAATTCACACAGAGTAACACAGGGTGTCTGTCCTGGCATAGCAGCAAACCTGGCCCAGCTAAACTGGTTAAGTCAAGGAAAACTCTATGTGTCTGGAATCTGAGTTCAAGTGCAAAGGGATCAAACAGATTTGAATGGGTGATTTTTGTTCTACTACTTTGAACAAACAGTTCATCTGTATGGGATGATGGTGAAGAGGGAAGGGCAGGAGGAATATTTTGTTTGTTGCTCCTAAAACAGCCTTTCACCTACTCAGTGCTTTACCTGAGTCCAGACAAGCTGACTTGTATTCAGATCATCCTCCAAACAAATGCCAGAATATGAACGGGGAAAATGCAAGGTGCGCTTTAGGCACATTGTCCTATACTGACAAAAGCATCACATTTGTCTGTCCTTTCCAAATGGAGCTACCATCTCTGGGGTCTTGGCCCCAGGGATAGTGTGATCACTCTCTTATGAAAGTCTGGATTTTTCATCACAGGAGAGAAACATACAGCGTAAGACTGCTGGGAAATCAGAGACCTGCACCATTCTGGGTCTTCTGCAGTGCTGTGTGTTGTGATCAGATTCCTGCTGTGTGATGGCCCCCACTGGTAGTGGCTGTGTTTGAGCAGCTGTACCCTGGCCCCATGGGTGTGAAGTCTCCAGGCTGTGCATTCCTCTCCTGGCTGAATTCAAGCGTCCTCCTCTTCTGCCTCCCTTGTCCCTCTCAAGGAACTACTTCAGAGCTAGAATATAACTAGGTCCTTTCTGCTAATGCAACAACCCTGACAGCCACCACTGTTAAAGGCAGGTGTTGGAAAAACATGACATTCTTGTTCATTTTTTGTGATAAAAATACCTAGGAATTCCCTTTTCTTTTTTGAAAGAATGGTCTCAGGAGTCAGTAAGCAAACATGATGGACCAGAATAGGGAAGTAAGATTATGCCTGTTTATGTATACCACAAATCAGTCTGTCCCAGGTGCCACAGTGACTGTCAAATCCTCAGTAAAGGGTTTTTCTTTAGAACTAGCCCAAAGAGGTAATCCCGAAGTGTAACACAGGGCTTAATAAACACTATGACATCAAACGACCTTGGTTTAAGTTGATGATTTATCACATGGCAATATGTGATAAATAAGCCCACGGGAATGGCACAATGCAAGGAAGAACTCACCACGGCGAACATGATGCTGGCAAGTGCACTCAGACAGAAACTAATCTTGGTGGACTCTATGAACTTCCTTGTCCGGTCGACATACATGCCTAGCAGGAAAGCACCCAACAAACCACAGACTGTGAACAGTGCACCATTCAGGCCAGCAAAATCCTGGAGGGCAGAAGAATAAGTAATGAGAAACTAGAGCAATTAGGAAAGAGGTTTCAATGTCACTGACCCATCTGCCAGCTACCAGTGGTTCACTTACTGTAGTAGGAAAAGCTTTCTTGCCCATTGCAGTAGCTGAGGCCTTCACAGGGCTCTGAGCAGCAAATGACAAGAGTCCAGGTGCTTCTACAAGTTTGTGGGGACAGCAGGGTGACACCACTCCCAAAGGATGACAAGTCTGTACACCTGACTAGGGAGGCTGGATGCAGAGCAAGAGCAGTTCCCTGGCATTAAATATTCCAGCCTCGAGCCACTGGGCTCTTCCAGGGGCAGTAAGGTGCTTTGTCCACACTGGTAGCAACAGGCCCAGCTACTTTGGGACCTGCTGATGCTTATAATTATCTTCCTGGCCCTTTTCTTACCAGGAATCTGCACTGGCACACCCAAAGCATGTTAGAGGAGACACCAGCTGTGTCAAAGTCTAATTAGAGAGGCAGCGAGCAGTGGCTAGGATAGGGTACATGCTCTGTTGCCTGCAGTGATTGCCCTTTGCTTGTAGCACTTCTTCAGCTCCATAAGAATTCAAACGCAGACAGCAATCCTGAAAGCAGAGAAGCTTTTAACAAATTTGGAAAAACATTTTTGGGACCCTCAGGGGCACTGGAAAGAAAAGGTATATGAATAGCTTCTCTGGGCTAAAGGGCCAGGACAAGCCGGTCACACAAAGACAAAATCATGATGCACAGAAACCAAGGCTGCAAAGTTTAAGTGGTCTCAAATTAAGAGCCAATGGAATGTACAAAATGTGACCTGGCTATGGAGCCCTGAGCCAGCTAGCAGATCTGGGAGCTGAAGATGGGGTGGACAGAGGCCAGACATGTAAATGTGCATATGTAACAGCTGGAGAGGTGTTTTAAGAGGGCCCTCACGGCAATACAAGCACCAGGACTGAAGTGCAGCCTGCTGAGAGGAAGTACCTGAAATGGAGGATCCTCCTAATAAACAGGTGGGAGAGAGCAGCAGGAACCAGATGTGCATATACAGTGTTGAACTGTAAAAGCACCTGCTGGTGTCATGAGAAGGCTAAAGAAACAGCTGACACAGTACCACTGACCTCTTCGGCTGCCCTGGCTTCATGTAAATCTGTGCAAAGTGGAAAAGGTGCTTGCATCAGCTGGTCTCCAGCCTCACTCTAGGGCCTGCCTGGGCCCCATTCTACCCTGGAGTAGGTGGCAGAAGGCTGTATACACAGCAGTACTCTGGAGTGGCTTAGAAAAATCACAATATTCTTTTTTCCTAAAAAAAATTTTCATTTGCAAGTGGGAGCCTGGCCATGGGCATTAATGAAAATACAGGTCATCTGTCATACTGAGAGGTTGACCATGTTCTGGGTTAATATATATTAGAAAACATGAGCAAATAAGATATGAGACTGCAGCATATTCAATTGTCTTCATTTTTCACTGAGTCCTTTATAAGGGAAAATCAATTTGATTGTATCACAGACAATGTGGACAATGGGGAGAAAAGGAAGAAGACTCACATTTGAATACCCCTTTTCACAAAGGATCTGTTCTAGCAGAGCTGAAAAGCAGGTGAACATCCCAATTCCTCCTCCAAAACACACTGCCAGAATGATATATGGTTTGTTCCTCAGGAGCTATAAAAAAAAGTTAATGTAAATAAGTGGAAGAAGAAAAAGTCCTGGCTGTGACAGCAGACTTGAGGGCCAGCAGCTCTGACTCCTCAGTTGAAAATGCTGACAAGGTGATGTCATGTGACCCCATGATAATTGATGAAAATATGGCTTTGTCCTTTCATTTCAGCCAGAGGACAAGTTACAGTGAGGACCATGTAGGGACGAAGGAACTCTTCAGTGCTCAAATTTTTCCTTTGCTTTGCCATGTTCTGTCCCACTTCTGTTCAGAAGACCCAGGTTCTGTGTTCCTCATGGATAAGCCCAAGTCTGCCTATTGAGGTCTGTCTTGAGCTATCTGAATGGCTGCCAGTCCACGGCTGAATGGTCCAATAGCATCTCTTGCAGCTTTGTTGTGAGCAGCTTCCACTCCCTGAGGAAGGAAGGCATCTTGAGCTCCTTCAAGGGGCTTTCCATGGCAGGTTTGGGGGCATGGAATTCAGAATCTGCTTTGTAAGCAGATCATTCAGCATATCCCCATCTTACAGGGCTGCATCCTTCACTCCAGCATGTCAGTCCCTATGCTGTAGCACTTACCATTTTGAGCCCTGTGAAGAATGGCTGTGAGTTGGAGTTAGTGGCACTGGCTGACGGAGGCGTTGGCGGGACCTTCTCGTGAATCCCCAGAGTTGCTAGAGCACAGGCTGTTACTGCTGGGACAGCATAAATACCCAGCTACACAACAGAAAGACAAGACAAATTACCAGTCTTTCCAGCTCCACTACCTCCAAACAAATAAATCAGCTGGACCCAAATCAGCCCTGCTGACTGATTAAAGCAGGTTTCATTTACCATCAATGGAATGTGCTTTCCTTCAGGAACTAGTGCAGGTGACAACAAGTTTGCTATAAGAATGCCCAAGGGATTGGCTGGAAGGAAATAGAAGAGAAACATTTTTTTTCATGCAAGAAGCCAGAATCATGTATCCACCCCTATTGCCTGCCAGTGCCACAGCTGCAGTGCACAGCACTGTAAGGAATAAGGACGAAACAAGGCATAAATAGGGAGAACCAGCAGGGGAACATTTGGAGAAGTTGACTATGAGGTCTTAATATTGCCACATCTATTGTCTCACCCCCATGAAATCCATTCTATAAAACTATCTCCCTTCAACTCCTAACTCCTATAAAACATTTTCCAGCTATGGACTATGATGTCCTCATCCTCTCAAGGCTGTCTCAGTAAATCTTAAGCTGAAGGGACAAAACTAAAACTGGCAAATCCATTTCATCTGTCCTGGACATAGCAGGAGTTACAGAGGTTTTTTTCCTTCTGTATTTCCCTATGCCATTAGGCATGTATACAGTGTGTAGAGGATTCCCCTGCTCAAGGGTGAACAGCCATAGCTCTCTTAGCCTCTGCTGCCATGACAGAAGCTCCATACTCTTAATTGTCTTAGTGGCTTCTTAACTGCACTTACACTAATACGTCCATGTCCTTCTTATACATAGGAATCTACAACCAGACACAGCTCTTCAGACGTCAACAGGAGACCTCCCTCAAGCTGCTAGCAATGCTCTTCACGAGGGTCACCAGGATGCCGTTATTTTTCTTTGTCAAAAGGCCATGAACAGCACTCTGAAGTGACACTATGTCATTCCTGAGACCTTTCAAGCCTTCATACACCCTTTTGCAAAGGCCAGGCAGGTAAACAAGTTGATCCCTGCCACCAATTACAAAAATTATATGGCAACAGAGAATCTTGCAGACTTTGTACAGGAGGAGGCACTCGCATTATTATGGGTCTGGAGCTCAGCTGTGTTTGAAGCAGCACTCCTGGGACTCAGCTTGGGAACATCCAAAATTGCAGACAACAAATTTTTAATGTTAAGGCAACATTCTGCAAGTAGTCAAACAGTAAAGCTGCTTTTCTACTAGCGTACAGGGATGGAATTAAGAAAGCCAAAGACAGCCTGGTGAGTCTGGTGAAGGGCAATGAGAAAGGCACCCTTAAGTACTTTAGCAGCAAAAGAAAGTTAGGGAAATGTGGTCCTGTTGCTGGATGGGGCAGGACACTCAGTGATAAAGGACACAGAAAACATTCAATACCTACTTCACATCTTCTGTGTTTGGTAAGTCTGACTTTCAGCTCTGAGACCAGAGCTAAAGCTTGAAGCAATGAAGATTTACCCTCAGTGGAGAGAGACTAGGTTGGAGAACATTAAATAAGCCAGACACACACAAATCCATAGCATTGACAGGATGTATCAGAGCTGAAGCAGCAGATTGTTTCTATTGCAAGGCTGTTTCTGGTTACCTTTAAAAAGCCACAGAGGCTCCTGAGATTGGAAGAGCACAAATGTCACTCCCGTCTTCAAAAAAGAACAAGAAGGAGAATCCAGGGAACTTCAGGCTTTTCAGTCTTACTTTGTTCCCTGGAAAAGTCATGGAACACTGCCACCATTTCCAGGCACATGAAGGATGACTTATGAAAAATGCTTCACTTAAAGCATTTAAGAAAAACGCTTAACTAACCTGGTAGCTTTAATCAATGAAATGGCTGCTGGATGGATGAGGAAAGAGCAATTTGACACTGTATCCACAACAACTTTGCAGACAAGCTGATGAAGCACTGTCTAGACAACTGAACAGTGAGATGAACTGAAATCCAGCTGAATGGCTGGGCCCAGAGGATTGTCATCTCTGACATGAAGACCAGCTGGAGGCCCATCATCAGTGGTGAACCCCAAGGGTTGATACTGGGGCCATGCAGTTTGGATGACAGGACAGAGTGCACCCACAGCTAGTTTGCAGACGATGTGACACTGGGAGGAGTGACTTGCAGAAGAGATGGCAATGCTGCCACTCAGAGGCACTGCAACAGACTGCAGAAATAGGCAGAGGGGAACCTTGTGAAGTTTGACTACAGGAAATACAATATGCTGCACCTGGGGATGAATAATAACTCATGCACCACTACCCCTTGAGACTCACCAACTGGAAAGCAGCTCTGCAAAGAAGGACCAGAGGAGGAGTGGGTAGGGGGGTCCTGGTGGACACCAACTTGACCATGAGCCAGCAACACAGCCTTCTGATAAAGAAAGCCACCACAATCCTGGGCTCAGCATTAGGCAGTGTTGTCAGTGGGAGCTGGACTTCACTCTCAGCACTAGCAAGTCGACATCTGGAGAACTGTGAGCAGTTCTCAGGTTCCCAGTGTGAGGAAGACATGAATTTGCTGGTCCAGAAAAGAGAAAATATGATTAGAGGACCAGAGCTTCTGTGAGGAGACACTAAAAGAGTTGGGATTGATCAACCTGGAAAAGCTGCTGGAAAGCAGTTTTGCAGAGAAGAATGTCAGGTCCTGGTGGATTGCAGGTTGACCATAAGACAGCAATGCATTCTTGAAGGTGTCCAACAGCATGCTGGGCTGCATGAGGAGGAGCAGGTGGAAGATCCTGATCCTCCTCCTCTTCTAAGCCCTGGTGAGAAACAGAGTGCCAAGTCCAATGCAGGGCTCCTTGATACATGTTACCAAGTTAGTGGAAAAAGTCCACTTAAGGGCCAAAACCATGATTAAAGGTCTGGAACATCTCTCATGCCTAAGGAGGCTGAGACAGCTGGGACTGGTTAGCCTGGAGAAAAGAACATTGATCTGCAATTATAATTAAATATAATAAATAATAAATATAATTTAAATGATGGAACCAGACTTTTCTCAGTGGTTAAGTAAAGCTTAACACAGTAAACACCACCTGAATATAAACTAAATTACTGTGATAGCTGTTTAGCACTGAAACAAGATGCTCAGATAAGCTGCTACAACGCCATCCATGGAGATAATCAAAAACTGACTCAACATATACCAGGGCAACCTGGTCTAGACAAACCTGGTTGAGCAGGGGGCTGGACAAGATGATCCCAAGAGATGCCTTCTACCCCTGACTGTTCTATAATGATGCTGAGGTGCCACTAATAATCCTATAGCACACAACTCAAGCATTTCTACTCTGTGTTTGGGAAAGTACTAGCTTATGATGCTGGTGAAATATTACCTACTTCTAAGTACATGGAAACAATCAAACAGCAGTTTCCAAGGAGATGGATTATATCTTCTCTGTTGGTGTCAAATGCAACTGGGCATTCTAGGGGACGGCCTGTAAACCATTCAGCTGTTTCCATGAACTATCAACTTGCTGAAGCAGTTCCAGAAAGTGTAGATGAGGGCTGGAAAGGTATAGGTGGGCACTGGGCTAAATTTGAAAGGACTGAGATCACCTGAGTAGTTACATGGTTTCAGTTGCCTGCTTTTCCTAGGAAGAGCTATTACATGGCCTAGATGATGAATAGAAAGGAGGTCACTGAATTAATCAACTACACATTATGAGCCACGGGTGCTGGTGGACTAGCTTGCAGTACTCTGCAGTCGGGCTGTGTGTTTTTGTGGTCAGTGATGCTGATGCACTGAAACTCTTCACTGTGCAGAAAATGACAAACCATGACAGACCTCAGTAAATGAAGACTCCTATGGATGAAGCAGAGGTCACTTCACTGGACTCAGACAACTCTTTCTACTTCTTACAAAGGAGAATTTCTTGTGAACTGGGAATGAGTTTGAGTTCTTGGCCCTGCACTGCTTCTCTCTGAGTAAGCCTCTACAAGTGATGGGTAGAACAAACACTCAAGAGCTGAGTGATTAATCATTTTGACAGCTGAGTCATAGTAATTTCAGCTGCTCAGCAGGATCCTGGGTGCAAGGTTTATATTTGTCACAAAAGCCCAGGGAAGCCTACCCATAGGCATTAACAGTAGGAGGCTGTAGAGCCAGTTTCTGTATGCAGTACTGATACTGACAGTACTGAAATGCTGAGTGCTGCTCAGCATTAATTACACAGGAAGTGGGAACTGATAAATTGGAGCAGGATGACACAAAAAGCTCACATCAGCAACAGGAAGAATGGAGACAAGTGTGAAGAAGCAAAGGGAAATTTGTCTATAAAGTGGCTGAGTGGGAGCCATTCAGTCTTTCAAGAAAAGGAAGAGCTGATTCTGTCCATAACTACCTGACAGACAGGTGCAACAAGACTGAATACATGGGGCACAAAAAGCATTGAGATGTTTACATTTGCCATGAGCTAATTAACCACTGGATTAAACAACTGGGGCTGTGGTAGATACTCCTTCCAGACAGTATTTAAATTTTCTTGAAATTAAATCCTGATATTGTTCAGCAGACATTATGGATGTAACCAGGCATTATTAATGAAAGCATTCCATAGAGCAACACGCAGGTGTTGCAGCAGACAACAGTCACAGCCTACTCAGCCTCCACTCTGACACCCCAAAATGCCAGACACTGAACAGCTTCAGGTCTTGGGATTCCACTCTTCCTTGCTCTTCAGGTTTGTTCTTTGTCATAGATTCATTTGGCTCTGTAAAGACTGAGGATGCTGTGTGAACAAAATGCTATGTAGTTTCTCAGGCTGCTCTCTCACTTATAAAGAGCACTTTGTTTTCAGGCTGTGTTCCTTCAGGTGAGTGAAGCACTGAGTGCCCAGTGGTCCTTGGTAGTGCTTGTATCATGCCACACTGACAAGAGAGCTCCTGCAGTGGGGAAGGTGAAGGTCTGTCTCAGCACTGGAAAACCAGGTGAGTCATCATATCCATCCTATTCTAGGAAAAGCAGGGCAAAAAAAATTTATTCGTTCAGACACCATAGACCCATTCTTGCTAAACAACGTCTATGCTCTAGTCTAGCAGCAGCATTGGAAAAGCTGCATAGGGATGCTCTCCTTTCCCCATGCCTCACCCTTCCTTACAGCTTCAAGGCAATGGGGAAGGAAGGCAGCTGCTGGCTTTTGAGAGAAGGATAGATGGGGCTGCCACACACATGAAGGTAGCATGAGGCTTCACAGCTGGAGCCAGTGAATGAGCCGAGTTTCTGGAGAAAAGAGGAAGATAATTATTTGGCTGCTAGGTAAAATGTCCCATGAAGGGAGGAAACAGGTCTATCAAGTGCAGTATCCTGTCTCTATCTGTGCCCAAAGGAGCCAAGACAGGAATGTGATTAGAGCAAGCTTATCTGGTGCCTCTCCTCCAGTTTCCCAGCTTCCAGGCACTTAGCAAGGGAGGTGTGCTTTCTGCATGGATAGTCCTGCCATTTAGCATCCCCAACATGTTTGTGCAGACAGACAAGTATATTTTATCTGTGTGTGCATAAATACCAATTAAGAATACGTGCTCAGCCTTCCTACTGGATGAACTGATGGGCAAAATTGCCACAGCAGCCTCACCTCACCTTACTTCACCTCACCTCACCTCTATCCAGCTACAGAATCTGGCAACTGTGACCATTGGCACTACAATGCAATTTAAGACACCTTCCTATGAAACTGCAAAATTAAGGCCTCTAAAGACTTAGTAACTTTAAGGGCTATCACCTATGTGATATTGAGGCAAAGATGACAACCTGGTCCTGGAAGAGAGGCGGGAGGTTAGGACTCTGGGCGGCATACACTGAGCACTATCGCTGGATGTGGCTTATACCCACTTCTTGTTCACCTATTTTGTTGCACGTGACTACAAGACTATTAAGCCAAGCTGTATTTGCAAAGGCAAATGGCTGTAGTACAAAGGACTTCCCATGCCTGCTGCCTCTGAAAGGCAATCAAATTGCTATCAAGTTACATGAGGCAGCAGTATCACTCTGAAGCTATCACTTACACATTGATGCAATCATATTTGCTGTTGCTCTCTGGTGGTCTGGGAACCATAGTGCTGCCAGCTTTGTTGGTGAAAAGATGATAAGAGGCTGTGCTAATGCACAGAAGCATTGTCCAATAAACAGGTACCAGTAACTCCAGGAACCCAAGCTCAGGAACTTCAGAACACTGAACATCCGGGTGATGCTACCAACCATGTTCAGCCATGCACTCAGGACCACCTGCAGTGAGCAGAAACAAACAGGTTTTGTGTGCTGAAGCCCGAAGGGCAGAACTTAATACACTAGATTGGCATGAGCAAGGTCTTAAACGCACTACAGGAGAGACTGTGTTTTAGCAATCACTGCCTGCAGACCATCGCCACCCCTCTGGGCAAGATGCTCCTGATCCTACCCGCCCCCTTAGGGAGTGTCTTGGGGTGATAGGGAGCAAGGTGGCTCCCTGAAGAACCACATTGATGAGAAATCTGAAGTTCACTAATTACACCTATTGTCAGGCTTGCGCCATCACCCATATTTTGCTGAGACAATCCAAAGATCATGGCAATGAATCATCCATCTTAAGGATCCTGCAAATGTTCTTCTATTATAATGCTAGTGTTTCAGTGCTCTTCCACAACACAATTCTGGGATCGTGCAGAGATCGCAAGCTGGCTCAGCAGAGACCAAGCTCTGACCAGAGGGGTCTCTCGCTTGGATTCCATCCTGCTACTCCTTAAACTGGCCCTGCCAACAAAATTGCGGTGCTAAGACTTTTCCACGGCAAATCTGACCCAATTACACAAAGTAATTCACAGAGTCAGCCCACACTATCTGTCCCTGTCAGTTAGCAAAGACAACAAAAACTAAAGCTGGAAAAGACAAGCATGCAACTTTATTCTGACTTTTCCCACTGCTCTCTCCATCATCTCCACAGAGGTGATGTTACTGAACTGGCACAGAGTTCTAGTGGATTCTCTGCAGGATTTGGCAAGACTCCTATTAAAAGCACATACATTACTGCTTTGTGCATCTACTGCTACCTCTAGGTGAAACTTCCTCAGGGAAACAGAACACTTCAACTCACAGCACAGCGGAGCCCCACACTGTCGAGGACCCATGTTGCCACCAGACCAAATGGGATTGAGATGAGGAGGTACACCATTGAGAGCCAGTTGACCGTCTCCAGGGAAATATGGAAGTAAGCAGCTGTCTTATCAGCCACAGGAGCAAACGTCAGCCACAGCTGCAAAACAAGTACCAAGAATGGGTAAGCAGGAACACCTCCAACAGAACAGTAATTCACCATCCCCTCAAACTGATTTGCGAGGAGGCTCATTGTCTTAGTCTCTCCTTGAAATTGTGATATTAAGGCTGGTAATAAAAGTTCAAACCCTCAGTGTCTGCAGTTACTCGGCCCAGAGCACCCCATACATTTCACTGCCTCATCCCCTGTCCCCTAGTCCTAATGCTGGAGGCTGGCAAAAGCAGCCAGCCAACCTTTTTCTCTCCCCACGTTGAACAGGTTGGCCCTGACACACACACTTACCTAATGGAAACCACATGGACTCATTCTGTGTTAGCAAAAACAAAATAGAATCTGCAGCCTTCTCTCAGCAGCTAAGGTTTTGGACTGACATTTTCAGTTCCATTTGTAACACTTGTATGTGGCCTTCTAAGAACAAATTCACTGTGTGTCAGCCAAGAGATAAATTATTCCCTGCCTTCCTAGACACACTCAACAATTAGAAAATGATCCAGAGATTGCATTATTTAATGTATTAGAACACATAACAGGGAGATACACACAGAAGACGTACTTCAACAAGTATCCACATTTTCTTTCCAGTGCCATATCTGATCACAGCTCCTCAGACTTTGTTTTAGACACTGATTTCATGGCTCCTGTCTGCTTCTGGTTTCTTATGGGAATAATGAGAACTGCTTGATCCTAAAATCAGGTTCTGAGATCACATCCACAAGAAAAAAAAAAAATGAGGTGCTACAAGTTAGAGGATGTTTCTGTAGATTCTTTGCCAAGATGCATCCTGGTGCTTTTCAAAAAGACTGGTCTAACCTCTCAAATGGCATAACCATTCAATAATGTTGATTACAGGTTACCTCACTGTTAGAAGATGACCTTGCTACTGCTGAATACTCAAGGTTATAGAGTTTGCAAAAATGTGGACAAAACAGTTCACATTCCTTCAAAAGAAAAAAGCTTCAGTTATAGCTTCCTAGGAAAGAACTCCAGCCATAGTTGCCTTTCAGGTAGTCCCCTCTGTCCTCACAAGCTTCCTCTTCACAGCCTGCAACTGGCAGCCAGCATCAGATGTGGTGTTCATGTGTAACTGAAAAAGCTTGGGTAACCTCAAAGGAAGGTGTGTTCCTACAAACTGCTTCTTGCTACTTCCAGTGTTCCTGGATTTATTTTATTTTTTTCTTACATGACAGGGACCATAATAACTACCACATTAGACAGGAGCAGAAAGGGAGATGGACTTTTCTTCTCCCTAGAGTCACTGGGTGACAACAGCCAGATGCAAAATCATTCTTTAGCTAGGCTTTTCACCTAGCAGGGATGCAATGAGTAACTGGGAGTATCAGAGAAGTTTTGAATATATTCTTAGCAACCTTGCAAGGACTCCTAGCATTAGCTCTTTCTTCTCCAAAGGAGCTACCATGCTGTATCTCCTGTATTCAGTTCAAATCAGCATGTCACTATGTGACATCATTCAAAGGTCTGGTAGGGGATGGATTTGGTGTTCACTCAGCTTCTACAGGTGAATGAAGATGCTAGGTGCTGAAGGAAACTGTAGTCTTAGACAACAAGAAGGCTAATCCAGGTCACTTTCCAGACTTCCATCAGACTGGGATAGGAATTTAAATGTTTAATGCTAATGTAACTGTTTAGATGTTACAAGCATTACTAAGGCATGAGCATTAGTTTGCTTATGGGATGCTAAACAGCTGCCAAACAAATCCCAGCTGTGTATTTTCAGCAATAGCACTTCTGGGTTCCCCAAGGCCTTCCGCCGGGGGTGGTGGTGATGAAACACTCTACCAGGAAACACTGTAATTAAAGAGAGCATACATTTTGTAAGCCAGCTTCAGGTACATTTTCACCCCTCCTGCTCCTCTACACAACATGCTCAACCATTCATTACATCATTAGGAAAGTGATGCCACAAGCCAGAGCATAGCATTTTCTCTTCAGTGACTGTATGCACCTAGGTGAGCTGGGATCAAGAACTGGCACAATTCCATTACATCTAGTAAAACTATTTCTTGCTGAAAACCAAGCATAGGGGCTGCCCCATATCCCTAATCTGAGCTCCAGTCCTAGCATATCTGTGTGAGAGCATGGAGGGTGGAAAGTTGCAGCTTGTCCAAGACTGAGCTTGTCTCTCAAA
Source organism: Parus major (assembly GCF_001522545.3). Classification (NCBI taxonomy): domain Eukaryota; kingdom Metazoa; phylum Chordata; class Aves; order Passeriformes; family Paridae; genus Parus; species Parus major. The sequence goes on from NC_031799.1 coordinate 44,861,389, forward strand.
ATAGGAATTGGGTTTATTAATGGAACTGGAGAGAAAAAGTATGTTTTGTTGTTTACCATGAGTTGCTCTAACAGAGAAACTCAGAACTGGGCAATGGAGCTCAAGATGCAGCTGTAGGCAAAAAGACCACCAAATGCCCCTGCAACAAAGAGGGGGCATTGTGGAGTTTTGCGTACACAGGTAAATACACAGTCAGTATGCCACCTTCCGCTTTTGATTTTCCCAGTTTTGGTAACTTCATCCACAGTAGTTAATAAACTCTTCTGCTGGAAGCTAGAGCCCCTATCCAGCATGTTTTTCTGAAACTTTGCATTGCCAAGGCTGGTGCTTATACAGGGGCTGCCCTGAGGTAAGCCCCCTCAGAGAGAACAGGTAAAGAGATGCAGCTTGGTAAGGTCAAAGTCCTGTAAATTCCAAAGATGCAGAATAGGGACAGAGAGAGGTTCTGCCCTCCACCACTCCCCAGGGGCCATTGTCTTCACTCATCTTTGGCACACCAAAACCACAGAATCACAGAATGACAGAATATTCTGAGATGGAAGGGCCCAACAAGGATCATCACACCCAAGTCTTAACTGAATGGCCTGTATCAAAACTTCCCACTGTAGATGACAGTGACAGATGCAAAGGGAAAGAGAATGTGTGGGGTTACAGGATGTCAGACCCCAGAAGCTTGCTGCTTCTGGGACAGATAAAGAGATATCTCTGTCCTTGCAGGGTTGTTCAGTCCTTGCAATTTTCAGTCCCTACACAAGCTTCACTTTGTGGAAAGTGAAGCTTGCGGTCTGGTCAAACTGCATGCAGCTCCATTTCCTGAGAGGCCACATAAAATCAGAGCCTCAGTGTCACTTACAGAAGGCATCAAGATGAGTCCTTGTTACACACTGCACTGCTTCATCTGTGCTCACATGCACTTCTCCGAAGGCAGCTCAATAGATGCCACAATGTCAATTCCTGACTGTGATGCTGACAAGCAATTTTCACTCACCTTCAAAGCCTTGCCAGTGCTACAATTAATGAAAAACTTGCAGCAAACTTTGCCAAAATTCTCAACTTAGCACAAGTTGGAGTGGATGATGGTGGAAGTCAGCAGAAGTTCATGCTCTGGGCCATTGCATGTTAATCAAGAGACTTACATGGAAGCCCATGAAGAACCACTAAATCACACGGACACTTTGCAAGTCAAAAAGCCTCAATGAGTTTGAGCTCAATTCTGAGCTCCATCCCCTGATACTTGTCAAAACTGACTTCCCTAGCATTCTCTCACAGATTTTGCATTAGCTGTTCTCAAATTACAGCTCCTTGTGTAGCATAAGGAGCTGTAATTTAAGTAAATTACCGTAATTGGTAATAAATAAATAATTAATTAAATAATTAAATAAATAACCATCCTTGGTTATTTCAGGGATGTTTTAGATCACAGTTGCTCCTTCAGCACTTGGTATGGACTTTTCCCTCCTTTCAGATATGCATCTAGCAGGACCTCGGAACAGCCAGCATAATAATAGACACTGTTTCTTCTCCAAAGGCAGGAATTTTAGTTCCTACACACCTCCTCTGAGCTCAAGCCTTAGAAACATGCTCATCTCATTGTGGTTTCTAGGTTTGAAGACAGCAAAAGCTCCAGTGCATGCTAGTCTGGTCTGGAAGACATACCTCAGCACACACTCTTCACAATGAAAACTTGTGCTTGGCAGCTGAGGAAGAGGACAGAAGGGCCCCTGATGACCCATAAGCCTCTTCTGGCTTGCACTGGAGTACAGCTTTAACTCTCACTGCACACAGCTGGCTGGCTGGCTGGGGAGCCATGCCCCAGCACCAGGAGAAAAGGACATAAATGTTTTCCACCCAGAGTCTACTCATATCCTCAGTGACAGGAGCGCCCCTCCACACCTTATAAGCTTTCACCAGGGCCAGGACAGTGACACTCAAACTATCTGACTGATAGATGTTGGGAATGACTATCTGACTTCCCCATGTTGGGAATGGTACCGGCTCCACTTTCAGCTCTCTTGCCCTCTGCTTTAATCTTCTTCTAGCTGACATTTTAATTCTCCTGCACCTTCCAGAGACTGCTTGGTCCCTTGTCCAGTAAGTGAGATTTAATCTCCATTAAAGGTGGCTGAAAAGAGAAGCATCTTCATGCCTCTATATGCCTTTTCACAAGGCATATACAGGTAAAACCATTTGGAATGGATTTAAAAAAGGGGAGGGTAGATCTAGATTAGATATTAGGAAATTTACAGTAAGGTTGGTGAGGCACAGGAACAGGTTGCACAGAGAGATTATGGACTCTCCATGTCTGGAGGTGTTCAAGGTCAGGCTGTATGAACAACTTCATCTAGTGGAAGGTGTCGCTGCTCATGGCAGAGGGGTGGAACTAGATGATCTTTAATATCCCTTCTAGCCCACACCATTCTATGATTCTATGATCATGATCCTATGACAATCGAAGGGCATGGGCATTCCTGTAATCAAATCTGGCAAGTACAGCCCTGCCAGAATCAGTTCCTCACAAAGGGCAAGCTGGTAATGAATGCCTACTTTCCTCATGAACAAATCAAGATTCTGAAAATGGAAAGCAAAGTATTTGCAAAAAGGCAAATCAGGCAGGGCAGGAATCGGGCCATTTTGCCATGTGACTGGTAGTATCAGTTACCAAAGGTTGCTATATGGAGTGCTTTTCATTTTCTGGCATACTGTATAGCTGACTAGACCCTGGAAATGGCCCTGCAGTACCTTTTATGTACAGTTTTAAAAAGAGGAGTCAATGGGGTTGTCTTGCATGAAATGGGAACTTCTGCTTCATAACAGGCAGCAGCTCAGCTTGCCAGTCCCAACATGGGCTTTGCCTGCAGCAGTTCTGCCAACTCCAGCATGCTTTTTTTCATGCACCTGAACACCACTTACAAGGTGATGTGAGATGTCTTTATGTGACACGGATGCTGCCTTTTTCTCCCCTGAGACTGGACGATGAAGCCCTTACACCAGGATCTTCACATTCAAGGTTAAAAGGGCCACACAGTTTGGAAGCGAACAGCTGAAGCTCAGCTGCAGGCACCTATGCTGACACAGGAATCTAGGACATTAGGACAAAGGCATGATCTTAGAAAAGGCCAGATCCTTGCCACGATGTCTCTTAGTCTCTACAGCTCTCAGGAGAAGTAGCAGGAAAAAAGAGCAGCAGCAGTGTGCGCATGCGTATCTAAAAGGGCACTGCTGGAGCAGACAGGTGTGGTGAGGAGCGTGTGTACCCTGCCCTGGAGCACGCCAGGCTCCACTTGTGCAGCTCTCCTTCCTCTTCCAAGTACACTAAGTGGTGGTGTAAGTCCTCCAGCTGATGAGTCAGGAGCCACTTGGCCAAATGTGAGCTAGCTCCAACCCTCTGCTCCCCTGCTCCTCCCCAGCTTGCTCATGCTGGTGAACACAGAACTGGGCAGTAAACGCTCTTGGTTTCATTCTTTTGTCTTTTTCTGTGTCCCCAGTGCTAAAGCAAGACAGTCCCTCCTGTGAAGCACAAGTTCCCACCTGTTCAGCTTCACAGGAAGGAGGAAAAAAGGAAGGACATATGTGCTACAGCAGCTGCAAGCACACCATGAATACCCTTAAATATTAAGCCTTCAGATGAAAAAAATCGCACTCAAAACCACAGCATAAGTTTGGCAAAACAAATCTGGGGAGAAATCACAGGCAAAGTTATGTCATCCCCCCCATCAGCAGTGCTGCAAGAGACAGACGGGGATAAATCATTTAAGCTTAGCTGTGGTCAGAACATCCTCTCTGCCCACAACTCCAGGCAGCACGTATATTATACTGATGTCTGCTTATGGCCTTCTTAAGATAAGGCAGGAGTTTCTTACACTATATGGTCAGCTAGGAATTCCCAGAATAGCCTCATTTACGAAATGAGAACAAATTTCTGCTAAGGCAGTACCCACTTTGTACAGCAGGGAGAGACAGAGGCTTTTAAACTCAGGTCAGTAATAGAAGCACAGTAAGGGGCTATTTATCATTGGTTTAACAGTCTCTATACCATATTAACCCCACTCTGCTCCAGTTAATGAAAGGATCTCATATGATGATATCAGGACTTCATACGATGAAGTGGAGCAGCAGGATAGAGTGGAAGGGGGAATAGTGGGATATAGTGGGATATAGTGGAATAGTGTAAGAATGCCCCTTTCATCACCTCATGGTCTGGTCTGATTTTGCTCAATCACACTCTAAACCAGACTAAGAAATATTCCTTTCTCAATCTGCCCTTGCTGCATGACCAAATGTGCTGTCCTGCAGTTAAATTGCTTCTACCTTGTCTTCTTGACACTGTGAAAGTTTCCCCCACTTAGTACTGTCTCCTGATTGCCACAGTTAGTGGCACCAAAGGCCACTAATAGAAAACTGCATGTACGTGGACAAGAGTGAGGGGTACAAGACATTATTCTGGAAGGTTTATCCAGTAAATGAGGTCCAAGTCAGCTAATTTGAAAGTCATGTGTTACTATATGCATTTGCAGATAGCCTGACACAGGTGTACATAGAACAAAGTGCTGTATGCAAAATCTGCACAGGAATTGAGGACACAACTTGCAGGGCAATTTTTCACACCACAGAACTGGTAAATTAATCTTTTAATCTGGAAATTTTAAGTGGCAACCAACTGCTTTGATTTCATGGACTTTCAACCACTCTGGTCTGTGATTTTTATCAGGAAGGTTTAGGATAAACTTTCGTATCAGGAAACGTTTGATTACAACTTTATATGTCAGCACAGTTGCCATTCCAGATCTTTGTAATGGCTTAGAAATAGTAATTCCATTCTAGGATGTTTAATAGGCACTCAGTTTTGAAGTCATAAAGTTCTGGCCTAATTTCATACCATGGAAAAATAAAACTGCGGGCAGTCAGAAAATTAATAAGATACAAATGAGACAGAACAGGTCAGTCTTCCAGGGCTACAAAGTTTTCAGCAACACACTGAGGACACAGTAATACTTGCAGAGGTACTGAAAAGATCTGTTTGAGAACCCCTCCAGTTTCACTTTTAAGGTTTCAGCAAAGTCAAAATCTGACAAGACATCCTGGAAAAGACTTGGTACAGCTTCCTTCACCCATGTTGTCACCATCTACTTCTAGAAGGATGGGTTTATTTCCTGTCACATAATGTTCTTCTGCTGTGCCAATTTAACTGCAAGCATACAGTGTGCTGCAGTACTCTTTTTTACACTCTTAAAGGATATGCTGATTTTCCATTGAGTAGGTGCATTATTTTTAAATATTTTTTTTCCATAAACTGCCAAATTCTCACTATGTTTTTCCATTTCTCTACTCCAGCACTCTTGCATCATGGAATACCTAAATCTTCCTTCAAAGCATTTAAATGTTTTCAGGTTGCAGTGCCTGATCTTGTCTGCCAGACAACCTGCATTCAAAGCATGGTAATCCTCAAGAACATGAATAATTCTACATCAGTCTGATAATTATCAACAACGTCCTCAATGACTTAATGAGCAACGATCTGGGATTCTTTTTCATATATTAAGCCTTGATAAGAGGAAACTTTATGGATTTATCTCTGTAACTACTGAACTTAATTTAAATCTATTCAACAGGTGGAGTATGATCTGGCATCCAATTTTTTCAAGTCTCTCAGAACAAGACAGTAAGAGCAGGCAAAAAGAAGCTCATACAACCATCTGCTTAGTGCAGAATTACTCCTATAGTGTTCTGTATATGCAACAGACCATGAAAGAAAGCTTGCTCCTCTTCCTGAGCAGACAAATCTGCTGTCACAGGGCAGCAGCGCGGCAGAGTTAACTCCTGCTCCTCTCCCACCGCGTTTCAACACTGCTCTGCTATTCTTATGCTAGAAACATGTGATCCTCACAGACGATGAATACTTTCTCTGTCTCCCCATGGCTTACGAAGTGGACTCGGCAGCAACTTTTGCTGAGTTCCAGGACACATTTTGCTTCATCCCAGTCTGACTTGACGCTGCGGTACTTCCTGCTGTGCTCTTGGATATCACCCACACCCTCCCGCCCCATCCTGCCCTTCCCCCGTCACCACCCCTCCGTGTCCCGGATCCCCCCGGTCTGAAAGGAAAACGTGAAGGCCGAGGTCATAACCAGAACGACAAAGTTCAAAAGTAAAAGCCTCTTATTCTTATAAGGCACGGCCAGGCTGACGCTTCCCTGAACTCTGCGCGTACAACCGAGTCCCTGTGCCCCAAGAATGAGGGGGTGGATTTGAGACAGGGCACTGGGGCAGGGCCCTGAGGATTGCCCGGCTGCTTCTAGGAAGAAACAGGAGGTGGTTTTGGCTCCGGCGAGCCATGTCAGCCCGTCTTCCCCCTGCAGCAGCAGCAGCAGCAGTAGCAGCCAGAGCTGTTCTCCAGACCTGCCGCACAGCGAGGCGGCAGGGGAGGGCTGTGTGCCCTGCCTGCTCTGCGCCTCGGCCTGCTGCTCGGGCACCCGGGGCTGCCGCCGGCCGCCCCCTTCCCCACCACCCCGCAGCAGCGTCCCAGCCCCAGGCCGGCTGCAGAGAGCTGCTGCCGGCGGCGGGAGAGGCGGCCGCACTCACCATGGCGTTGGAGCAGTTCAGCAGGCACACGACGGCCAGCAGGAACCACCGCCGCCGGTACGTCCTGAACCGGGCCGGCGGCCCCGGGCTGCGCTCCCCCAGCAGGCTGGCCGCCTCGGCACCCTCCATCGCGGCTCGGCTCGGCTCGGCTCGGCACTGCCCCGTCCGGCCCCGCCCCGCCGCCCTACCCGGCCTCCCCGGGGCGGCCCGGCCGCGCCGCCGGGCGGAGCACCAGCCCTTCCCCGCGGAGCTGCGGCTGTCCCGCCGCGCTCCTCAGCGGCTCCGCATCGGCACTGCTCAGGTGCGCGGAAAGGAGGACGCCCGGGCGAGGACACACCGCTCCTGCTCGTGTGTCGTTAAAAAATACAACGCCAGCGTCGCCAGCATCGCTGATGCCCGCTGACGGCTCCGCGTCGCAGTGGGAGTCCCCCTTAGCTCCCGGCTCCGGGCAGCACCCCAGCGGCAGCTGCCGCGGCTGCGGGTGATGGTGGGGGCATGAGCAGGGAGAAGCCCTGCGGGAGCAGCCCTGTCCGAGGGGTGTTCCCTTACTGGAGTAGAAAAAAGGACTAGAGGATAATAAGGGGAGAATGGTAAGACACAGAGGGGTCTATCAGCCACAGGATAATTCGGTTATGAATTTTTATGATGGGTTTTGCTGCGGACAGCAGCATTTTCTTTCCCCGATGTAGAGATACCCCACTAGATATTATCTCCTACCCAAAAACTCATCAAGAGAAAAAATGCGAAAGAATGCAAAGGAAAAGCCTCTACTGGTTCTAGACATGACCTGTGACTTCAAGTTGGATGAACACTAGTAGTGCCTAATGTCAACCCTGATATGTAATCACCCTCGCACACCCGCCACGCACCAGCGGCTTGGCCTCAGCAGTGCTGAGCTGACAGGCTGATGGATTCTAGAAATTCATCAAATTCATCAAAATGGTCCCAAAATATGAACATCTGCATACCACCTCTTGTTCAGGCCCTGGAAACCCTTGTGCCATTCCTCACCACAACCTGCTAAGACCGTATCGCCCTCTCAGTAAGAGGTCACTTACTGTTAGAAGGACTCTATGCCGAATGCTTTGAGCATGTTTGGAAGAGTGGGTAAGGAAGGTTATCCTGACAGTATTCTCTCATGAACCATTTTAGCTGAAATTTTTTGGGGTGGAAGTTGGGAGTGGAGAGAGGAAAATGAGGAGGAAGGAATCATTTCTAGCCCATGTCAAGCCTGTTGTTTCAGGGTAGAGAGAAGCACAGGCTATTTGTGCTAGTGAGCAAGTTTTACTGACTGTTAGATTGTGCCTTCTAGTCTCTCTCAGCCTGAATTATGGGATGACATTTAGTAATAGCAGTTGACATTTTGTGATAGCAACCAAGAATATTAAGGTAATATTACTGATTGACGTGGTCCTCTGTCTACAAATGCCTGACCTGGTTTGCCTGGTGTGTGAGCTGCTGACAAATGTGCGCTGCTGTTTGTATGTTGTAGGCTGATGTACAGCAACTTCTGCCCTGCTCTGGAAAGACATGCAGTGATCTGGGTTGTGTGCACGAGTGAACTGCCCTTCTGACCCAGCAGTGCTGTCATGTGCAGAGAAACTTACACACCAATATGCTAGAAAGAGGCCCAGGTGTGTGGAACAGCAGAAGGGCATAGTGGCCCGAGCTCACCAAGAGAACCATCATTCCCTCCTCTCCCTGGTCTCTCCTGGCAGACAAGCCCTGTGTGAAAATCAGCTTCAATAAGACTCATGATCATCACCATGCTCGCTCCCTTTTCTGCTTAAAATCTCTATTATCATTAAAGATGTCTGAACAGTGCTGTCAGAAACCAAGATCCCATGTGAGATTCCCCTACTGATTCATTTTGTTAGTAAAATATGTTAAAAGCTCGAATTGCACGTATTTGTAGGACAGATCAGAATCAAGTCTGCCCTATTTAGCCCCTTTCTGTATTATTTATGTCAAGATAATGTAATGCACTGCTTTCTACTTGAAATAGGGTCCCAGAGCAAACTGGAGCTGGATGGTGAAGGATACAATTTCTGTGAGAGCTCTGCCATTTGGGTGCAGACATCAGAAATCCAGAGTCAAACAGGGCCACGGAAAGGGAAAAGGACAACACAAGAAAGAGAGCTGCTTTGATGTTTGGAGCAGAACAATTTATTCCAACACCTGGGAGGAAAATAAATCCTTTTTTCCACTTATCCGTGATCTAGAAGGATATTGCCTTGCTGTATGCACCCTTTAAGGACTGGTCTGAGGCTGCAGAAAGGTAGGAGTATTTTGAGCAGACCTCATTCCTCTGCTCTACATCCCATATGAACAGGGGCACCATTTGTACTGGCAGCACAACCAGGACAGCAGTAGGATCAGTGTTGAAAGAAAATGGCTTTGTCTGCCCTGCATCTTCTCATTCTTTCCTGGTGCCCTTTTTGTTCCTAATACATTTCTATCAGTCTCTTTTTCCCCAGTGTCACCCTCTCTTTCCCATACCCAAACATATCCTATCCCTATTTTCATCTTAATTTCTATGAACTGGAAGCATAAGTGAGATGTCTGCTTCTTAGCAGTTTCTTGTTTTTTAGGTACTTTTGTAGGTACTGGGATGCCTGTAGTGTCTGATGTGTGAGCATATCTAAGATGCACTGAACAGATCCAGCTATGCAATTGATACAGTAAGTAAGGGAAAGAAAGTTTTCAGCAGTGGAGTAGGTGAAGTCTCTGTACTTTGGTTGAAAAATGTATATAAAGTAATTTAGTGTTGGAAGGGAATTCCTCACCCATAGCACTTTTTCAGTATTCAGCCCCCATGACGGTAGTTACAGAGTCATCCAGGTTCAAAGCAGGTTCAGAAATTATGGCTTAAGTGGAAAGGGAGTACCGAAGATTTGTAGGTGCTCATGGTTGAAAGAAATTACAAGTCAGAGGGACCGCAAAATCTTACAAAGTTTCATTTGTAAATGACACTCTTGGCATGTAAATTGGTATATGCACATGGCACTGTGTTTGGGTAATGGGGTAGGGTGAAAGAGAACAGAGGAATGAATTGAATAGGAGGAGAGAGAGTGAAAGGAATGAAAGGGAAAAGATGAGAACACCAGTCCTGGTTCCAGCACTGATCCAGGTGATGTTATGTTCAGGGTTCTGGGAGCACCTGCAGACTCAGGCTTTATGGGGGTACCTTTTACAGATAAATTTCCCCATCCCTTCTCACTTTCTATGCAAATTATCAATCCTGTGCAGTTCATTCCTCTAGAACTTTCTGGAAATGGGTCGGAAGGCTTTGGGCATCTCTGATGGTGTTGATCCCCTCTTACGGGCCATTCCCACTTCTCAGCCTCATCCCTGCACTTGTGCTGTGCTGTGTGGTGCTCATCTCCAGGAGCCAGAACAAGGACATCTGTCCCAGAAATGTGCTGTCCTGCCTTACAGCCTCTTCTCCAGCCACATCCTTTGCTTTCTCAGTGTGTTATTACCAACAATTCCTGGCTGTTATCACCAACGATCCATGGCTTGCTCCACAACTGTCTGGCTATCGGTGTTTGAGACAAGATAGCCCTCTTGTCTCCTGGGATTCTACAGCAAGGAAGTCAGACCAGTTTTCTTAGGACTCAATCTGGTCTTCAAAACCCTCAGCAATGGAGACTGCACAACCTCTTTGGGCAATTGGTTCTCCTGCTGGATCAGTCCTAGGATAGATGCCACAACACAGCCCTTAGATAGAGTACAACTCATTAAGCACAACCCTCTGACCTCATTCAAAATTGGATCAGTTGGCTACACATCCAGACCATAATGTCTTAGCTTAAATAGAAGAACACTGGTAGACAGAGTTGCAAAGGTTGCTAAATTCAAGGTAAATTACATCCATTGCTCTCACCCATCAACAAATCCCATTCTTTTATTAAAAAAGGGCAATCAGGCATGTTCACTGTTATGACTTATCCTTGAACCTGTGCTGATTGTCCACAATTGACTATTTCTCCTTCATGTGTTCATTAATATCATGCAAGACAACTTGTTTCTCATTTTTTTCCCCAGGGATTGTAGAATGACTGGACAGTCTGCAGTTCCTTGGGCTGTTCTTCGAGTTCTTTTTAAGTATAAGTGCAACATTTCTGCAGTTGGCAGGGATATCCGTGGCTCCTCAAAGATGATCAAAAGTGACCTGGCACTGGCATCACACAGCTCTCTCAGCATTGTTGGACACATCGCTTGTGTTTCCATGGACTTGTACAAGCCAAGTTTTCGCCAGCAACTCCTAACTTACTACTTGTGATCATCTCTCCCCTCCATGAATCCCAGCCTGAAGCCCTACTAGGAGACCTTGCTGTGTAAAGAAGGCATTGAGTTCCTCAGGTTTGACTGTGTTCACTTTGAGTAAAACACCCAGCCTACTCAGTGACCAGATGCCATCTTCCTTGTTCAGTTGCTTACCATTTAGCAGTGGAAGCTCTTTGTTATTACTGACATGCAAGTTAAAATTTCTGCTGAGCTTTTACTTAACTGGTGTCATCCCTACATGCTTGGGCAATGTTTGTAAATTCTTCCTGTGTCACCAATCCCTGCTTCCATCTTCTGCGTTTCCTTTTCTTCCATTGGAGTTCTGCCATAATTCCCTATTTATTCAAGATGGTCTGCTTATTTGTCTCTTTTTTTTTCCTGAAAACTGAGATGGTGTGTTCTTACACTTGGTTTAAGCTTCAGAGATCTCGTCACTGCTGGAAAGAGTGTCAGAGTGAAAAGCACCTCCTTCACCTGCCGTGCAGTGCAAGCAGCAGGGAGCAACATGTCCGGAGCTGCAGAAATAAGGACTCAGACACCTTAGGGGTGCACCTTTGGGTTGACTAGCACTGAGTGAGTTGCAACCCTTTCATCATAGTTGGGGCATTAGTAATATCCACCTGCATGGATCATCTGCTTGCTGCTGACACTGCAGGTTTCTGTGCTGCGGTGCTAATAGCTTCTTGTCTCTCTTTAGCCACAGGTTTTCAGGAAACTGCAGGAACTTTCTTGCTGTTAGGAATGCTGTCCCGCTGTCAAGTAGCACTAAAACTTGGTAACATTAAAAAAAATAAATATAGGAGAAGGAAATAGGCAAGCCTGCTAGTTTTGTATATTCTATATTATCAAAGGGGCCCACATGGTACCTGAAAGTGTAATTAAAGGCCATGAAGGCTCATTAAGTACAGAATGTGTGTATGGGAGTGGAGGTGGAATTAGGCTTGCTCAAGAAATTTTTATTCTGGCATTTCTTAATGTTTTAATGTTTAAATTAGCAGGCCATAATTAATTTTCATTACACAAAAATATGGTGAAAAGTGCAGTTGTTACATAAATGGATCCAGTGCCCATTGCTTCTTTCTTGCTAGATCTCAGAAGCAAAATGTGGTTTTGCCAGGGAGTCCTGAGTTTTGCTTAATCTGGATGTTTTAATGTTAATTAAAGTGTGTATGTGTTTGGTTTGTAGCAGAGAGGGCTCTGAAGACTCATTCTGCAGACCTGGAGGCCGGCAAGCATGCTGTTTGTTTCCACAGTGCACAGTGTGGGAGGTGAATTGGAACAAACTAGTTAAATCTCTGTGTCAAAGACTGCCATGATACAAGTCTAAGGATCCTTCACGGAGTAGATAATAAATTAAAAACAACAGCAACAATGAAAGATTTCAGAAGGGAGAGCAGTTGCTGAGTGCACAGAGCAAAACAGCAGCAGAGTGTCTCCCAGACTGTAAGAGAGTACTGCATATGCAAGTTCCGCATTACTGGCAGGTATGGAGAGGAAGCAGGAATGCAGAAGTCACTGCACTGGCATGTTTGCAGACTGCTGAACCAGACACTTTCCTCCAGACATAGATTAGCTGCTTGCTTCAGCAAACAGAGTTAAACAGGCCAGTGAAATTACAAAAAATATCACAGAAGACAGCAAAATGCATGTCCAGCACTGCAGGTAGCAAAGCAATTGTCCAGAGTCTGAATCTCTTCACAGTGAGGCAGGTCCTGGGAATGATTCCTTATGTTGCCATCACTGGCAGTTGTGAGCCTGGAAAACCAACTATAAGGGAATTGTGAGGAGCTGCAAAAAGCATGGGAAGATAAGTCACCTCTGCTGCTCTAAATGCCAGGGAAATAAAAGTCCATTATGCAGTCTAATCTCGGAAAAATTCCTGCAGGATGAGATTAAAGACTTGTCTACACTTTGTCTTGCTCCTCCCTGTGGAGATGTTCCTTCTCCCAAGGCTGAGTACAGATTTGTATTTGAATATAATATCATATCATATATTATAATATATCATAATATAATATTGCTTTATAATATAAAATAAATACAACCAAACTATCCAAACTATTACTATGGAGTAACAACTCCAAATTTGTAACTATAACCATTCCTGCAAATGATGAGATCCAGCCTCACAACAGGTCTTTTTTGGCCAAAATAAATTACATATGTCTTACAAAGTGGACCCTATGAATGTGAAGTAAACCACACTCCTGACTGCTGTATTTCTGCTACTGGTCTTTTCTGAAGCCTAAGATCACTCAGTGAAAAATGTAAAAATTTCCTAATATTTCAGACTATTTTCTTATTTTGTATTTAGTCATCCTTGAGCTGTTTTGTTTCCATTTATAGTTACACCAATTTTTTTTTTTATATACAAGAAAAACAAGTGGAATTATAGTTTATCAAAAAAATCTGTCCTTTATGAACTCAGTTTCATTACTGCCTTGTAGAATGAATTTTTCAAGTACAGAAGTTGAAATAATATTTTAGTTTACTATTTTATTTTGTTTTCTGAGTAGAAAGACGTAATAGTTTTAATGGCTTTGCAAACATGCATAGCTGAAACTTTTTCATAATCATGATATTGGACCATATTTCATGCTCCATTTAAAATAAGTGAATGTAAAATCCAAACGATATAGGTCAAATTTATATGTTGAAGTAAAAGGAAATTTCAGCAATTAGCAGTATTGTTTCTGCTTTTTTTTTTTTTCCCCCTCCCTTATTTCTTTGTCAGCACAAAGGTGGCTCACTGGGTCAGCAGTGTCTGGGTTTTGTCCCCCAGCTGTGGGCAAGCCTTGGCTTTTTCTCAGAAACATTCCCAGATTTGTCCTTTGTTCCCTGGACAAAGAAATACATGAAATGGGAACTAAGGAGTGAAGTAAGGATACATGTATCACCAACACAATTAGATGCCTGATGGTCCCAGAAAGCAATGGCTACAATTCCAGATGCACTGCAACAAAGATGATGAGAAGAGATGGTGGGTGCTATCCAGGTGGAACACACAAGGGACTTAGTTAAATCTGCTTTAAGAATACTGTGCAAAGGCCAATTTCATTATCATTTTCAAATACCTCAAAACACTGTTGTTCATCTTTCCAGAAAGCAGTGACATCTGTGGACAGTAGCTCCCTGTTCTGCCTTTCTGTCGTCTTCTCTCTCTCTCTCTCTCTCTCTCTCTCCCCTCTTCCTCTTTCCTTTTCCTTCTCTCTTCAAGATGATTTACCTAGGCCTTTCCTGCATATTGGTCACCTCAGTCCAATTTCCAGGGTTAGGAAGACCTGATTTGTGGTAATTTCAGTTTCTCTTCAGTGCAATTTACCATGTCATTGGACGCACATTCTGTTATATGCTCCTTCAGCTGGACACTTACCTGGGATGAAATATCCCTTCCTAAACCTAATTCAAAACACCAAAAAGGATGTTGTAATTTTTGATTGCTAATAACTACTGAGTTCTCAAAAACCTTTTTTAGTTTTGCCTTCCAGTAGTCAAATGCACTAATGCATTCCTTCTGCTTCATATGAATTTGCAGATGTAGAGAGCAGCTATACAATTATACAGGCTGGGTGAGGTGTATATAGGTTAGCAGAGGATTTTAGACACCAAAGTGCAGAGGTCTACAAGGCTATTTCCCTCCTCTTCTCTTTTGCCTGCATCTGTGCATGCCAGAAATCCCCAGCAGGGGACTTCTAATCTCTCTGCAGGAGGACACACAGTATGTTCACACACCCACAACACATGAATGCTTGCTTTACTCCTGGTCTTCTGTCAGTTTGTGTAACTGGAAAAGAGCAATTCAATATTTTTATTACACAGTGGCAGCAGTAAGCGGCATGTGAAAACTTCACAGAAGTCCAGAATTAACCCGTTTAGGGAGTAATCTCAGTCCTTCTTTTTGTTTCTGAAATAGCTGCTGACCAGTAAACATAAAAAAACCATCTGGGCCTAAACAAGCCCAGAAGGATGAGAACTGGCAAAAAGATTATGTTTGTCATGCATGTAGTCAGTGCTACTGAAAATGAGAGCCAGCAGGTATTTGTGGAAGAAGGACAATTCACTTTGTGCGTTGCTAGAAGACCCATTGCTTTGCCAAGGGGAAAAGTTTGTGATCTGTGTAAGTAACTTTTTGTATGTGTTGATCTGCTTCAGTCATGCTGGGTAAAAGGGTGGAAATCCCCGTGACTTTGATGTCATATAAATTTCATAAAAATTGGTTTCTAGGAAGATGAGAAGGAAGATGCAGTACTGTGTGTAAAGGAAGGCAGAGAAGGGCCGGGTATTCTGTCTTCTGATGAGCACCCCAAAAGCACAGGAGCAGAGTTAAGCTGGGCAACCTGTCTCCTGTTCCAAGCCAGCCAAGGCACATACTGCCCCTTGGCCCACTGTCTACTCAACCAAAAAGAGTTCAGGGTCATGAGAGACACTCTAGATCTTACAGGGAGATCAAAATAAAAGATTCATGTGGTAGAAATGCATGAGAAATACATGGTTTCTGCAGAAAGACTAATTTTGTTTAGATTTTTATTACACCAGGCCATAAAGTAAAAACCACCTGGTTAAAAAAAATGCCTGTTTTCTTGCTTTTTTCAGCTTTAATGATTCTTGTTTCACAGTATCACAGAGCTGTTAGGAAAATATGTAGGGTATAGGTCTGTTGTCAAATTTGTTAAATTATGATAGTATTTCACAAAGAACCTCTTCTGTTTTCTTGTGCTGAATTTCACATTTGCTTCCCACCTTGAGCAAATAACCAGTTCTTGTTTCCATACATAACTAACAGATCTGAAGATAGAATTATTTAATCCAAATTGTTATGCTTTTAAATTCTCTTTATGGCCCTACAGAATCACTGAAATGCTTTAAAGCTCAACTGCTATTAGAACTTTATCCACCAGAGGCTGATTTGTTTTCTATACTGTGTATAGAATGCTAATACATGTATACACATGCTAATACAGCTGAAAATGCAATTACTTTATTTAAATGTTCTCAGCAGCACAAATTTTTTAAATTCAAAATTGTTACAGAAAATGTTAAACACTTTTAGGGAATAATTAGCCTCTGTGCAAGTGATGGGGGGGTTTACATCCTGTGACTTGAGATGAGGAAGCTGGAATTATCATTTGACTTTGAAAATGTCATAGACTGCATGGGTGGTAAAGCTTCTATGTGACAGAACAGAACTATTTTTTATTCCAGCAGAAATAATGATATTGATATTTGACTGTCATTGTGGCCTTTGCACATGCTGAAGAGAAACACTGTAATGTGTTACCCAGAGGAATTGTTGTCTTGGTTTGAAAAGACAGGTGTCTTCTAAGAAAGGCAGGAGCCTCCCTTGAAATAGAAAATTTAAACCCCCTCTCTCCAAATTACTGTAGTTTTGAAATTAAGGGGGTCTCAGACACAGATATGGGAGTAGGAATAACAGTTCTTCACTAGTATGTATATAAAAAAATATGCAAATAAAAAAACCCCTACAACTTAAAAGGAAAATTAAAATAAAATGCAGTAGTACAAAAAAACCCACTGACAGAGTTGGAATACAACCTGACACCCTGTTGGTCAGGGTGTTGGTAGCAGTCCAATTAAATGGTGGATGCAGTCCTCTTGCACTGACAGATGTGGTTCTGTTGAAGCAGTGATCCTGTAGAAAGGTGTCATTTTCCTCTGAAGGTCCAGTGGTAATGTAGAATGGTCTGGATTTCCTCTGGGAATGTGGTGGAGAAAGGCTGACTGTGGTGTCCCAAGTCTCTGATTATATCCAGGCAGAAATGCTTGGCTCCTCCCCCTGGGATGATGTAATTTTATCAGTCATGCAGTGAGACTCAATGGCCCGTTAACAGAAGGTATCCCCCCGGAGGGAGGAGGGTCATGGAAGAGATAAAGAACACTGCCATACCTGGTTTTAACAGATGGTAATAGAATACTTTTGGTTACATCTTGCATTGCAACCCAAGACAGTTGTTCATACAAAGAGCATGGGATAAATTATATTCTAGAGACCAGTGAAGGTAACCTGTACAGAACTGGTTGCTTGTAAAACAAAGGTCAACTGTGATAGCAGCGCCAATACAGCCATTCAGTAATTGTACTTCTGCAGTACATTATGCTGACTTATCACTAATATAAAGAAAAAAAACTGTACAAAAATAATTTATTTTACTATATTAATGCTCTAAAATCCAGCTGTTCAGTTCCACATTGAACACATCATCAATTGCATTTTCAGATGAGCTTCCTTGCAGACTGAAAGGTTTAATGTAAAAGGGGAAGTGTGAGTACTCATTTCATAAAGGTGAGGTTGCCCATTTTGCACCTATGCACTCAGAAAATAACACTTGTTAAAAAAGCATGCCCTTACCTTTCTCATATCACAAGTACTGTGAATTGCAGCAGGAGCTATGGTTGCCTCCTCAGACACCACATTCCTACGCTGGAAGAAGCAGCTTACTGCAGACAATAAATCAGGCTGCTGTCCTCTGCCTTGTCTCCAAGTACAGTCAGCATGAGCTCAACTTTTTAGTCTGCCTAGTTACTGAACAGTCAACAGTGTACAAGGAAATTTTGTTTGTCAAGGTAAGCGTCTGATTTGGCTCTGAATTCTAGAAAGAGGATCAACAAAAAATGCTGAGTGGAGGAAGTTGTGTCTTTAAATTTCTCTTACACGATTTCTTGTGCAGAGAAGCTGTATGAAATGGGCTGTAAACTACAAGAGGCTTAGAGACTGCCTGGCTCTTGTGCTTTTCTACAGTATGCTCACAAGCCTTCCTCGCAGTCAGATGCTATACACTTATCACTTCTGACACTGGTGCAATTTATTTATATTCCTAAATTCCCCTTGGGTTGGGGACTGTAGCTTCTGATAGCTTTTTGTAAAAACGCATAGGCCAGGTTTTCTCCTCTGACCCATCCAAATCTTAAGCAGTCTGCATTTTATTTAAAACATAAGGCTTCCCTCTATATTGAAACAAGAATTTTGAACACCTTTGAGAAAGCAGAAAGCCATCTCTCTGCAATTTAGCTGTACATTTCTTCAGCATTTTCATTTTCCTAAGAAGAAGTATTTTGCGTACAACTTATTGATACCATTCTTAAAACCAAAGCCACTCATACATTCAATCTTAACTAATTCTTCTTTTTTGGCCTCTGGCTATCTTATTGCAGTGTTGGCAGCCTTAAAGGTTGACCTATTACTCTAATTCTATTGTAAAAAGTATAAATAAGTTTCCTTTATTTAGGTCTGACATCTAGGTTCACTGCAATAAAAGACTTTATAATAAAATAATCACTGAAGATCTCAGGGAGCTTTTCAAGCATGTATGTAGGTCCTGTATTAATAGTTCCTGTTCTGTCCTTTAATCTGGTTTTAACTGGGTGAAGTAGCGCCGTTTCAAGTGACAGCATATTAACAATTAATTAATTAATTAATTAATAAAATAAAATAAAAGACTAAGTAGGATTATATTACTGAAGAGTAACTATGCTAGATAATGTTCAGTGTTTAAACGAGGGTAAGTATCCGCAAGCCAATAGTGAAGAAGCTGTGAATAGAGACACCCATTATAATGAAGACTATTGCTACAGGAAGGAAGATAAATCATAACAGCATGGACATCCTCTTGCCAAGAACGTGCGTGTAGAACCAACAACACCACTCGACAAACACCACTTAAACCAAAGCTTCTCATGCTCGATGAAGCTGGCAATGCTTTGTCTTTCTTGAAGGCCTTCTCCTGCTGTGGATTGTTCTGGATCATAGGGTCAAATACCCAAGTCATCTGCCTTGGAAACATAGTTGAAGAGCTGTGGAATAAGAGCCAGTCATGTACTGGCAGTCAATTACCCTTTGACCTGTAGCTCAAAGGCACATCAGAAATGCAATTTAACTAATCTCATTAATAACATGATGAAACCCATACCACACACATTGGAGGGCAACTGTTAAGATAAAACTAATTTGCATGAAATTGAAGGAGTTTTCCATAGTCCAAGTGCAGAAAGAATACTCTTTTAGTATGTTTGTCATATGTTGCTCATGTCAAATTTCTGGAAAAAGTATTTGGTGTGATGTGCCCAATTTTCAAGATGAAAACATCTGACTCAGGCATGCTAGTTTATAATTAAGTGATACAGGGTTCTGATGTGAAGTTGCCTCCCTCTTTGCAGGATTAGTTTCCATCTATCTGTCTACACAGATATAATGTTCTTGAGCATGTTTGAAGGCCACAAAGTCAAATCTCACTGAGATTTTTGCTGGCATAAAAAAATCATTCTGATCTATCTTAGAAGTCTGCACAGGCAGATGGAAACAAACTAAGGCCTCTAGGCTGCTGCAGTGTTACTGCTTGAGAAAATGAAGAAAAGCTTTCCAAATCTGCTGCTGCATCTCCTTTGAAGAGCATGCAGAAAGCCTGGCTTGCATTTAAAACCAAAAGCAAAAGAACATGTCATAGTAATGAATACTTTTGTACAGAAAAGTACCTGTCTCCACCAGATCCTCCTAAAAAGACTTCTAACAAGATAATTTACAGGGCTGACCTAACTAGGAAAACGCCTATTATAAAAGAGCAACTATCAGGCAATAGCACATCTGGTATGGCAGTGTGGTTTATAATTTCCTTTTTCAGATAATCCCATTATAGCAAAACATGAACATGTCTACTGGTTAGCCTCACATCTGCCTGACCTAATCATTCAGTAATGAAGAAAATATAATCCTTTATAATGCTTTACATTTTCCCTAATGCTAGTTAGATGGTAAATCACTCATTTAAGACAAGTAAAATGTAAACTTTATCATTGTCTCCTGGTCATCAAGCTTTTAGGATCTCTCATTTGATTTTGACATTATTTCCATTAGTCTGGAATTTTACTTATGCATTCAAGAAGTCTTTCTGGTAAAAAAATTTACATTCACATGCAGTCACACATACCATGAGAACTAGTTCTCACTGCAGAGAGATGTGGACTGCAACAGAGTAAGGAAACCCCAATGCCCATTTGCAGCAATATCTGCATTGTCCAGTGTGTTTTCCCTTACAGGTATTATTACTCAGACTCATGCTTGGCATAAAATTTGACAATGTGTTTTTGCCATACCCAGATCTCCAAATCGTTCCGTGTTCAGGAATTTTTCCTCTTGCTTCTATTTAATGAGTCAGCAGTTGAATTATGTTTGTTTAATTTATGCCCAGCAAGAACGACTTGTTAGGCTATTTTTTAACATCCTTTTGAACAGAGTTCATTGTGCAGAGGAGAATGACAAGATTGTTTTCGTTGCAAGAACATAAAAGAACTTTATAAATTAGATCAGCCAGGCCCAGGTAATTTCTGCATATAATCTGTAAAATTGCTCTTTAAAGTAATTTCAGGGCAAGAATGTATTTGTTCAGATTAACAATGTCTTAAAGGGTATAGAAAACAAACTCACATCAGCTCCTCCTATCCCAACAAATGTTCTACCTCTGATGTGCAGCCTGTTTTTCCTGCTGGTAGTTTGCTGTGGGTGGGTATGGGAGGATGTTTGGAGCATGGAAATGTTATTACAAAGGCAAGTCAGGATTCCAGAAGCCAGGGCTCCTAAAGCCTATGGTGTTTGTGAGGGTTTCTCATGTTTATCACTCTAGCTGCACTTGTGTCTCCTGCCCATGACCCAGCCAGCACAGTGCAGCTCTGACCCTTGAATCATGCTGCCTGTGAGCCTGTGGACTTTGGTTTTCCCTGTCTCACCAGTATGTCCCAGATACTGATCATAGCTATTTCATTAAGGCCAGATGGTGGCTCAGTCTCTGCAAAGGGCTTCCTCCCATAGGCAGGGACAGCAAACAAGGAGGTTCTCAAGAACTGCCCCATCATCACCAAGCAGTTGCTCTTCTTCCATAACAATGTAAAGCTACCCTCAGCACCAGCACTAGCCTCTGGAGAAGCACTCTACGTCACCTGAAAGAAACTTTAACCCATCTCAGGTGGGAATCTGTGTTTTCTGGGCTTCAGAAAGTTTGGGGTCTCCTTGATCCCTCAGGTCAGGCCAGGAAATGCGTGGGGCTTCAACTGTGGTGGGGCAGCTCTGCTCTGCAGCTTGGCATTCCATGCTGAGGTGAGCACCTCACAATTATCACCCCTCCCTTCATCTTTCTTCTGAGTGTGAGCTTCTACAAAGTGACTCCAGACTGTCAGGAAATGCTTCATATTGCCATCACCCTGCCATTGCAGCTGGTAGGCATCTTGCTGGGCTCTGGGATAGAGCAGGAGTAAGGAGCTGAGACCTCCTGACCTGGGGTTTGACTGGGGTGCTGCTCTGCACAGGAAGGAGGGCTGTCTCAGGGTGGCTGCTGACAGCACCTCCTCATTGCTGTGGTGGGGATCAAAGCCTCACAGGGCCACAAAACAGCTGATGTGGCAAGGGTCCCTGGAGATCCTTGTCCAGTCCAACCTCCCTACAGTGTCACTGAGGGTCAGTTGCACAGGTGAGATGTGAGCAAGCTGGATTTAACTGCAGAGAGTTTACATTAGACACAAAGACAGCTAGTGGCTCCAAGACTGCAGACAGTAATTATATGTGGTTTCTCACTTCCCCATCATATGAGAACTGATGCTATGGGTTTGCAACACTAAGCCCTTGCCAATCCAAAGAAAGAGCTGATTTTGTTTTCTCCTCTCCTAGGGTTATTTGTAAGCTTTTTTTTTTGTTATCTAAAAGGATGACAGAAGAGCTGGGATTGAACCATGTGATTTACTCTGCTAAAGTGATTGATATCAGTTTCTCAAATTTAAATCTTAGTCAAGATACTTAGAAAGCAATAACTGATAATTTTTGAACTCCAGCTCCACATTCAACAGTTTACTTAAAGAATCTAAAATTATGTCTATGGATTTTGTGTCTAAAATTAATTTTGTCTTTTTGAGAAAAGAAGTTTCAGAGACAATTTTAGATTAATTCTTTAGTCCTGAAAAGAATTGGTTTCAATGGAAGTGGGTAGCATTTAGATCATTGTACAAAGACAAGGCTTTGAGCAGTTTCTGAAAGCTACTTGCAAAAATTTGAACTAAAGCACTTTTATCATTATTGAAGTATTAGTATGGAGTGTGTAGACATTCCAGATAAAGGTTAGGGAGCCCTTCAGTGGTTTTCTCATGGACAAGAAAATGCTCTGCCCTGGGTAGACAGGCAGTGGGACAGTATTCATTTTATTGTGCTAGACTTTGAATCACTGTTTCATACATCAGCATCTGCCAGAAATGAAAACCAGAATTAATAAATACAATTATTTAATGGGTATCATGGCAAAAAATAGATTACAATCTTAAACCTGTTACCATTTTATCTCTTACGAGGCCAAAGAAAATCAGGTACAGGGGCTTAAGGTACAAGACAGTGGAAAGAAACACATCTAGTTCAGCATCCCCTGAGAACAGTTTTAAACAGTGTTCCCCTGCAGGGCTGGCACAGTGTTAAGGAACTGTCCTATACACCTGATTCAGTGCCACTCACACTTTGATGTTTCCTCCTGGAAAAATCAGTATCTGCTACACAAAAACTTCTCACCCAAGAATTCCCCAAGTTCAGGAGAGCACCAAGGCCAGTGCTTCTAACAGATCCAGCTGCCTGAACTTGCTTCTGTGCCACTTCATCCCAAACTCAGGTGTCTTTCTCCTTGCATCAGCACCAGTGAGTCTGGCTGCATCTGGAGATTTGTGCCCAGTTTTGGCTCCTCGGAGCTGGGCAGCCACTGTCTCCATGGAAAAAGTTCAACAGTTGCCAGAGAGATAGAGAAGGTGCTGGAGAACAGTATATCTGGAAAGGGATGGAGAAAAGACTTTTGTTCAACCTGGAAATGAGAAGGGAGAGGACTCTTTTGGATGTCTTCAACTTCAGCGTGGTGGGGTAACAGAAAGGAAAGAGACAGATTCTTCTCTCAGATACAGAGGGACAGCACCAAAGACACTTGCCAGAGACCAAAGGGGCCCCTTATTCCCCAGCAAGATGCTAGAATGAGGGAGAGAGATACAGAGAAGCTATAGGATCTCCAATGCTGTTGATCTTTCCTGCTTTACTGAACAAGTCCTGAGGCACCCTGGTTCAACGGGCACTCCTTTGAGCATGCAAGGTGTGATGGGGCAAGTGGTGGATCACAGACCTCCAGAAGTCTCTTGTGAAAAAGATATTCTACAATACTATGTCACAGCTTCCTGAACACCGTTTCAGCTCCTTTTCCTGAAATACCCTCTGCAACCTGATAGCATTCCAGAGCGGACAGGAGTAGTATTCAGTGTGCTGGATGAATCCTTGTGCTGGAGGACAAATACAGGCAATAGGAGATAATTCGCTGTGAAGCTTCTTTGTCCTGAAGGTGTAGTATTGGTGATGATTGCCCTGGTGGCAGGCCACCAAGTGTATTGGTACTGCCTGTTCCTCATGAAACTATGATGCCTTGATTTATCTTGATTTCAGAAGTTAGGAGTGTTTTTAAAAAACATTTAAATGTTTTAATTTAAAATTAAATTAAAGATATTTAATGTGTCATGTTACAACCAGGAAAATAAGCTGGGATTCTTACACATAAAGCTTTAAGAAAGTCTGACAGGAATAAAGAGGATCTGAGGCTTCTTCAAGTCAAGCTAGATGACGGCTACTGTAGAGGACTAAGGAAATCTGGTGGTAGAATCTGTAGTATTAGCACCAGAGGCAAGCAGGTACAAGAAAAGACTAATGGCTTAATCCAGGGAGGAAAGTAGCAGAAGATGTTTATGAACATATTGCTAGAGAAAATGAAACAAAACAAAAACCAGCTTAGCAAGGAACAGGATAGAACTGAAGTCTAACACAAGTACGTGCTCTTAGTTTATACCAAAGATGGAATACTATCCGTTTGGCATGCTCAAAATATGAAGGTTTTTCAGAGCAAAATTATCACAGAGCTATGGGACAATGTGTTTCCCTTTATAGATAGCTGTTCTAAGAAATAATGTATGATTTATAGCTAGATACAGACTTTGGGATTATTTTCTGTTTCCTGGGTCTCAGCCTTGTATCCCATGATCTGCCCTGGCTTCCCTGGCAACAAAACATCAATGTGCAAGCTGAAAACAACTGAGCTGTGATGTTTTCCTCATAAGAAGCTAAAAATACAGTCTTTGTATTCCTCTGGTATCCAGCTTCACAAATGCACCCATTGCTTCTGCTTGTTTTCTGCCTGTTGCACTAGAAATACTGAAAAAGTAGTGCTGTAGTCTCTGAGTTGTACTTGGGAATCTAAGAGCCCTCATATCTGAGCTCCAAACTTGTGCATGGCTAGGACAGTATTTCTGTCTGTGTTTTTGCTTTATTATCTCTGGGAAACACCTTCATCCTCCTTTTAAAGTGTACTCAGCTCCCCTAAAGGTGTGGCTGCTTCAGGAACCAGGATTCTGCCATCAACATCTCTTATCACTGTATCTAAATATGATGCTGCACTGGTCACCATAGTAATAGCCTGTCACTGTGAGTCTTTCGTGCATTTCTCATCATGCAAATACATTTCTCAATTTTCTTTTTTAAATCTGAACTGCAGTAAGCTAACCCACAAATGTCTTGGCATGATCACACTATTAATCACTGACACTGCTTTTTAGGAGCCTGGCATCTTGTTTCATCCTGTGTTTGCAGTTTGCTCTTTGATATTAAAGCTGACTTGTAAGAAGGGAAGAAAGGTGGGATGGCAGCTTTTACTGCCCTCCAACTCTTGCCCACTCAGGGCTTCAAAAGCTTATGGAAGTTCTATGCCACTGAAATAAACCTGCAGCCTGCAGATCCTCCCCCATGTGCTTGGAAATGTGGCACAGATGGAGCTGTACTGTCTGTGGGGATTACATACTGGGGAGAGTGGCTATGCACAAGAACCCTGTCAGTATTTAAACCCACTCACTAGAGGCTTATGGGGAGAGTGGGTAGAAGAGAACACGGAGAAGAGTTATGATGTCCCAGTATTGGGCTGGGTCCTGTCCTGGGCAGGGAACCACAGATTGAGGGGTTTTCTTCTGACCAGAGAGAGAGGGAGAGAAAACTTCTGGAGAACTACAGTGGAAATGGATTTCCTAGCACCTCTAGGAAGGCCATAAGTGAGGCTGAAAAGTAGAGTTTTATTGGGCAAAAGATAGGCAGGAAAAAAATCAAACTATGTATGTTTTCTGCAGAGAATGAGAGTTACCATCCAGGGACCCAAAAGCACCAGATCACTTCAAATGGAAGTTCTGTTGCTACTGTTCTCTGCAGGGCTTCTTCTCCACAGCTCCTATTTCCAGGACACAGTAACTCCTCCATGCTGCACCACTTGAAGGCTACACATACTACCAAATTAGGAAGTGCCAAACATCTTTGTTGAGATAATTTCTCCTCCTCTAAGGAGAATTATGCACTGTTTTGTATTCAGGAGAGTTTCAAGGTTTTCAGTGTCCATCTGGCTTTAAACATGGGGCTAATGAGGAGGAATTACTTCTGAGGCCACTTACTCAAGTTTAGGTCTCTGAGCTCTTGCAGATTTTTTGATTGCTGTGCCTTTTAATGATAGTTGAGCATTATATGTATTTCAGATAACATGGTAATTGAGCTGGTACTGTTGACCAAAGAGGCCGTAGTAATGAAGTCATGGATGGCTGCTCAGTATGCAAATGTCATAACAACATTGAACTCTGGAAAGCGAAAAGCACCCATATGGGAACTGTATGCTGTAGCATGCAACAAATCTTTGAACTGCCCAGTGTTAAATGAGCCAAGCTGAATCTTTAAATAAATGGGTGTAGATTAACCATTAGAGTATTATCTTCAGTAATTGATTAAATTCTAATCCACAGCACTCAACAGAATTCTCTTTGACAGAGATTTGGACTCCCCAGCAGACCCCCTTCCCACTCTCACCCACCCCATCTCAAAGTGAAAGGCCATCATGTAGGAATCTGCTGAGGAGTTTGTTCATCTCTAAATGAGGACACAGAACAGCTGTAACCTGGCTCAGATGGCCCCAACACTGTTCTCAGTCCTTGCCACAACCCATTGAGCAGATTGACCACTTCATTAGACTGGAGATAAATGTGACGATTTGACTCTCTCTTTACATATAATGGAAATTCAATTTAAATGTCTTAGGTATAAATTTATATACAAAACTTTTGTTCCACCAAACCTGGTTATTTGACATTAGTGATTGGATCTGATTTCAGAGCATGCTAGCTAAAGTAGCCATATAATTGGTGTTTGCCCTGTTAACTTCTCGCCTTCTCCGAAGTCCTTTCCTGTCAGCCTAGTTTTCTCCCAGGTTATCAGTGAGGGCTAGCTCTCCAAAACCATCAAAACAGGTGCTAATAAGGTAGCATTTGAGGTACAAATAAGGAAGAAAGATGTTAAGAAAAAAATCCAGATTTCAAAGCAGGCAAGTACCATGGTTGGTACTTCAGAAGTACTTATAATTTTATTTTTTGTTCTCATAGAAACATGGAACACTTTCATTTATGCCAAAAACTTAAAGGCACCTAAAAGGGATTTAAGAATGGAAGCAAGACTCTAACTCAGTTTTGCTTCTTATTTAATAAAAAAATAATTAAAGGCAAATATATTTCAAAAGGGATGAAAGATTTTGATTCAAGAAACTAAAATGAGATGACTGACTTCCAGAGTGATTATGCAATGCTTTTTATACTGCACCAATTTGAAATACTCCAAATCATTAATCACTGGTGAGTAACATCATCTTCAGAGTTCATAGAAGGGATAAATGAGTTGCTGTCCATGACTAGGAACCTTAGCAGACTAAGATTCATTAATCAGAGCTGCCTTTTCCTTTGCTCTTATAAATTTTATCTGTAGTTTTCACACGTGTGGGTGATTTGGCTGACTCATTAATCCAGGCAGAGATTGTTAATCAGTGGATGACTGCTATGTGTGGCACAAAACCATGATTCAGATTTGTTCCTTTATGGGAATGCCTGATTGAAATAATAGTATGCCTTACATTAAGCTGTAGCCTTCTCATTTCAATCTTTGTTTTCCTAAGAAAAATGGCTTATGTCTGCCTCCTCCAAATCTTTGCTTTCCTTTGCCGATCTCCAAGACATTCAGCAATAAAGTGGTGACCTCAGACTCTAGCTGTCATGAGGTTTACGATAGCAGGTGGCTGGGTCAAGAGACACTATATCACTGTAGCCCTCTTGATGGAAGGACCAGCAGTCCTTCCTAAACCTGGAAAGAAGAAGGGGTACAGGAGCCAGACTTTCACATCCTTTGTTAGGTTCAGTGAGTACATCAACGTGGGAAGCTCCTTTGTGGCCAATACAGATGGAGTTTAAGTATGCAATTACAGGTCTCCTGCTGAAATGCTTGCCTTTTTTCCACTCAGAGAGCTGATTTATTTCTTTGGTTTTGAGGAAACTGATTCTTCTACAGTTATGTGTGCAGTTACAGAATGGGATAGATACTGTTGAAGTGAAGAGGACTTAAAGGAGGTAGTTAGTATTCAAATCTTAGGATTCTCCAGCATAAACTACTGTAAAAAGTTATGTTAGTCATAAGCCTGAAAGTGTTGCCAGCTTTGGTACACGTCACTGGAAAAATGCTAACTGTCTCAAATCAGCAATTCCTTTACTAAAACTGTTTCAAAGAAACATGAAAAAACTCAACCCAGAATTTCCCAGGCTTTATAATGGCTGCATTTTAGAAGAAGGCCTGCACCCTAAATTTTTTTTCAAAACCTGACGCAAATTCACAGCTTCAACTATATCTTAGTTCAGCGTACCTTGTCTTGAAAGTAAGAGGAATGCACTCATGTCAATTTGAAAATACAATAAATCTAACAAGCCAGGTGACTTTAGGTCATGGCACAACCTAGAGACACTGCCATGTGACCTCTTAGGCTTAGTCACAGGTTACACATCAAACAGAAACATATATTTTATTTTGTCTTCCAATGTTTTCAAGTTTTCTGCAAAAGAGAAGTGTGTTTGCAGAATATCTGAAAGTGGTAAATGGGGAATTGGCTTTTATGTACACTTACTATATTTTCTGTAAAATTTAAGAAAAAAAAACAAATCCGAATTTCATCTGTTCTTTCCTCCACTTTCTCTCTTTGTCCTTTTTCTCCCCTCCTACAGACTTTCAACATTTGTTTTAATATTTTTGCTCCTTCTCTGCAGTATTCTCTCCCTTAGTATTAATTTGTGCTTAATTTTTCCCTACTTAGTTTGCCTAGCAGATCTCAGGGTGCCTATTTCCTAGCCTCCTTTTCATCCGCCTTGCACAACCCATTGCTTTTCTCCTTCGTCATTCCTCCTCACTCCCTGCAGCCATTAATTTGACAGTCCTCCATTTCCCTGCTTCCTTGCAGTCCTTATAACTTGCTCCTTCCTTCTCAGTCTTCTGTGGTTCTGCTCACTCTGTCTGGTTTGTTTTTTTTTTTCCCTTTGGCTTTGTCATATGGTGACAGTGGGTATATGTAGATGAAATATTGGCTACCCCTGCCTGCCAGCTGTCAATCCTGCTTCTGCAGCAGGGGTGATTTCCTCCTTACCAGGGATAGCCAACTGACATGGCCATTTTCTTCTGGTCACCAGTTAACAACTGTACTGACACTAACTAGGAAGCTGTTCAGAAAGTGGGAAACTTGTATTGTTCTCATGGCTGCTGAGTTGGTACCAGAGTTTAGTACAATTAAACAATTTTTTCAGGAGAACAACTTTTTAGAAGTTTTGTATACTTAGACATAACCTTGAGCCAGACCTATGAAGAGATTAACTCTGTCCCAGCCAAATCTAGAACATTTTTCTCCTAGATATAGACAGCTTTGTTATGTATCTAAATGTTTGAAGTAATACTGTTAAATGAAGAATTGGGCAGATATAAATAGTAGGTAAAATTTTACCAAATGGAAACTCAGGCCACTGTAACTAAATTATATTTAATACTTTCAATAGCATTTATTTTATTTTCATCCTGCATTTTTGTTTCATTTTCTTGATGGATTAGGTGATGGATGGGTTGGTCAATATGTAATATTTCTTTGTGATAGTCAGATGTTTTCCTCTCATCCTTCATAGAATGTACCATTTTCTGATTTGCAAGTAAAGTGGGAGCCACTTTTTGTCTGTGAAATGTTAAAACTGGTGTAATTTCTACCTCTTACCTGAGGTCAAGAGAAGAAATAATTTCTGACGCTCTGGTGAACCATTCTTCCTCTTAGAAATGGCCATTATTAATTGTAATGTTTTGAAGGCAGTGCTGGGATCACAATTCCTGTTTACCTGCCCACCAATCCTGCAAAATTCCAAGGAGGATATCAATCTCTGGTATATATCTTTTTTAATCTTGCTGAGTCCTTAAAATTGAAATACTTTCAAAATGTCACCTCAAACAAAAATGGCATGCTGAATGAGTGATGCTGATTTGATTGGTAGGGTTCAAGATGGAGTCAAGATACTGTTCTGATTGCCATTATATTGTTCGACTTACGAATCCAGAATCTCTCTATCTTCCTCTTCCAGAAGTTCCTTAACTGTATGTCCCTGTGCTGACATCTAAACCATTTCAGAGTAGCATTTTGCTACAGCAGACAGCTTTTCCCCTCATGTTGACCTAGAAAAGATTGGAAACCTTTGATCAGACAGGATGAATGAAAGATCATTCTTCCTCCTCCTCATCTAGCTGAAAGGTAGAGGCACAGAAGTAGTAGAGCCAGGATAATAGAGGAGAACCATGCAAATGGTGAGATTTCAATTTGAGTGTGCCTCAATTGCTGCTTCGCTGTTTCTTTGCTTGGGAGAGATTATCCTTCCCTTTTTGGGTAGTAGTAGTGCTGCATTTGACCTAGCAACCAGAGAACCTTAAATTCTCCAGTTCTCAAACATGACAGCTGTTGTCTCTGCCAAAAACAGCACAGATTTCTCCCTGCTGGGGTGAAGACTTCCTCTTGCTCCCTGCCTTCCCTGCCAAATCCCCAGAGGCCAGAGGGCTCCAGGAAGGTTCTTCAAACTCTGCAGGACTTTTTGTTGCACATAGTTCATGGGATGACTGGACCTTGTCCTTAATTACTTCTCACTTGTCCCTGCATTTCCAGATATTGTTTCTCTTAGAGAAAAAGGAAAAATACTGTGCAGTATCAGAGGATGGAGAAATAGAGGAACCAGGCAAAGACTTATGAGTAGGTTCTGTGATTATAAAAGGAATATAGTCCAAACACTTTCAGTGTCAATATTTACAAGAGATTTGCCTTCAACTTGAGATGTCTAAGACTGTCATTGGACACTTATCTCACAACATCGTATCAGTTTCTCACCCAAAAGAAATAGCTACTTTGGGATTTTCATTCACCATTAAACATTTCTCTTTGTCCTAGGTTCTATCTGTTCCTCCTTCCTCCTGGTATAAACTGTTCCTAGGTTCTATCTGTTCCTCCTTCCTCCTGGTATAAACTGTTCCCGGTATATATCACAGAAGCAGGAAACTTGTTCCCTTGTGAGACAGGGTCACGAAGATCAACTAGAAAAAAAACTGATTTACAGTAAAGTGTCTTGCCTTGCCAAATGCTTTGCCAAGGTGGCTATTTTTCACTGAGTCACATTATCTAACTGAATGTTAAATTATAAAAGGTAGTTCCTAGGTGTGGGTACAGCTCTTGAAAAATCCAGGTCACTAGCACACTGGTTTAAGCAAACAGCTTTAGACATCCTGTTTGTCCTTCATATACATACCCATTTGAATCCTTTTCAGCCCTAGGAGTCTCTGCATAAAGTTGAGTAGCTCACATGCTTCTGTGGAGCTTCATGGAAATTAGGTGGCAGTGTTAGTAGTTCCTACTTTAAGAAAGGCTGTGAAAATCACCTACATGATGCAGACCCCAATATTTCACAGGATGGTTTGTGTCATTTAGCACAGAAGGTCTCATGCAGAATCCCTGTAACTCTGAATACACAATGGAAAGTCCAATGAAGTCCCACCTAAAGCTGCTCAGAACATGGTTTCCCTCTGTGCCTGCAGGTGCAGCCTATTCCCTCCATACTCAAGTCTAGCCATCTGATGCAGTTTATCGTAAGATAACGTTTTCATAGTGGACTCTAACTATTTCTGCAGAGTGTTTGTGGCTGGCACGGCATGAATATGCTAGTCTCCCAAATGGATATGATCAGAAGGTGAATATATGAATTCCTGAAGTCTTGATGACGGTAAATGATTATTTTTGAGACTTTTTTAGTGCCCGTGTCTCTCTCCTCCTTCCTAGATCAACAGCATACTTCACCTCAAAGACTGCAGCAGCATCTGGAAACATTTGCATTCCAGTACATCTTCTATTGTCACCAATCTGACAAACTTTATCATATCATCAGGATGTCCCCCTATTTTTCCTACCACAAGAAACCTGATCATAAATTTCTAAATCCTATGTTGGACATTCCTAACTACATGTCTAATTCCGTATGGATGAATTACCACGTGACCAAATTTATACAGAAAAAAGCTTTCCAATAGCATACTGGACATGTCATCTACTTCCAAGATCATAATCTCTTGTAATACTATTGTGAAAAATGCTATAGCAAAGCCTTGCAGAGAATTGGAAATCTTAGGAGGTGAAGTACAAGGATACTCAGGACAGGTTTAAAAAGGAGATTGTTAAAGGCCTCAGGGATCCCCATTCCTTGCTGAAGATCACAGCATGGGCTATACGTGTCTTCCCATGGAAGGAAGTATTTGCACTTCAGCACAAAAGACAATAGGTGATATGGATCAGGATCAGCCAGTAGGCCATTGGTTTCCTTGGCCACTTGGGCACAGTCCTGGTTCATGTTCAGCCAGCTGCCAACCAGCACCTCCAGGTCCTTTTCCGTCAGACAGTTTTCCAGCCACTCTTCCTCAAGCCTGTGGCACTGCATGGGGCTGTTGTAACCCAAGGGCAGGACCCAGCACTTTGCCTTGTTGAACCTCATACAGTTGGTCTCAGCCTATTGACCTAGCTTGTCCAGATCCTTCTGCGGAGCCTTCCTGCCTTTCTGTCCAATTTGGTGTCATCTGCAGGATGACTGAAGGGGTGCTTGTTCCCTTGTCCAAATTATCAATAAGAATGTTAAACAAGAGTGGCCCCAATACTGACCCCTGGGGAAAAGTGCTTGCAACCAGCTGCCAGCTGGATGTAACTCCATTTGCTACCACTCCAGCTCTTCAGCCAGATATTTACCCAGACAAGAGTGCACCAATCCAAGCCATGAGCCGCCAGTTTCTCCAGGAGAATGCTATGGGAAAAAGCGTCAAAGGCTCTGCCAAAGTTCACAGAGACAACATCCACAGCCTTTCTCTCATCCACTAGGTTGGTCATCCTGTTATAGAAGAAGATCAGGTTGGTCAAGCAGGACCTGCCGTTCTGAAACCTTTGCTGGCTGGGCCTGATCCCCTGGTTGTCCTGTATGTGCTGCATAACGGCACTCAACATGATCTGCTCCATGTCCTTCTCTGGCACCACTGCCAGGCCTGTAGTTCCCTGCATTGTCTCTCCAGCCCTTCTTATAGATGAGTATCACACTGACTAACTTCTGGTCAACCTGGGACCTCCTTGTTTAGTCAGGCCTGCTGGTAAATAATTGAAAATTACTCTGTGACTCCACCAGCTCCCTCAGTACCCTTGGGTGGGTCCCATCTGGTCCCATGGACTTGTGTGTGTCCAAGTGGTAATCCAGCACATGCCGGATACCAGAAGAAATTATTTTTATCCCTTTTTCTAAATGTTCCTCTCTCAAGTAGCCTGCTCCTCTTTACAGACTTTACATCTGGTTTATCACCTCTGCTTTTGATTCTGTACAGGTTGTGTGGAAGTGTATCTGAAACTGAATTGCTGGAATTTAAGTATTGACGTTTGTGGTTTGTACATATGCAGTCAATCAAAAGACTGACCAGCTGACCAGTGTTCAGTCTGGCATATTAGAGCCAAATTAAAATTGATAGTCATGAAGAAGTCAGGAAGATAACTTCCTCCTCTGTTTTATTGCAATAATTATAGATGACAGTCACAGGAACAGCACACTGCCTTGCACAATGAGGTAGGCTGCTGATAACTTTCCTCTTACTGGAGCAAGCTCCAGGTTCTGAGAACAGAATGTCCAAGATGCAGAACTCCTGGGAACAGAGGAAGAGGTTCTGTTTTGCTTCTCCCTGCTGCCCCCTGCCCTCAGTTTAAATTTCATCATTTAAAAGTAAGTATATTGTTAAAGCGTTTGTGTTGAAAACCTAGATCAATGAAGGTATCTAAGCTGTATTTATCTAAGTAATTAGTGGTAAAAGATCCTTAATTTTTGAGTCACTAAATCCCTCGCTATTTCCTCTTTTCTATTTAATGCTTGTCTTTGAAGCATTAAGAAGTTTTCTGGTGAGGAAGACTTCATAACCAGAAGTTTCTAATTGCTAGCATTCTGGCAAGAGCATTAATCTTTCACTTATGAGTGGGAATATTTGTAAGTCTAGAGATACTTAAATAGCTGGTATTTGCTTTTTCCTCTTTTACAAATGATTGCTGAATCAGTTTGTCTCATACAGTTGAGTGGATTTGGCTAGAGAATGAGCTTGATTTATTTGATTTTGAGACTAGAGAAAAATGAAGGATTTATTTTTTCCATGGGAAATGGAGGACCATGAAAGCCAAGTGACAGGGACAATTGAAGAGCTCAAGTGGTTTGGAATGACTGAGGGTATAGTTAGACATCCATCACTTAGGTTTAAACCTACCAGAGTTTTACAGTATCCTTAAATCATATAAAAAAAAAAAAATAAAAAAAAAAAAATGGAGATCAGTTTAGGAATAAAACTTTTCAGCTAGAGATTGAAACAATGTTTTATCAATTCTTTTGCAAAGATAATAGGGAGAAAGTATCAACTCACCAAACCCCAAATATTAAAGGTTATTGAAAGAAACAAGAATTTCCTACTATTTTAATAGATGCAGGAGATTGCATGACAGTTATAGAGTTAAAAACTTATGGATTATGCTTATGCTCCAGTACATCTATAACAAAATGAACCATATTTCAGAATATTGAATCTGGGGAGCAGTGAACCCTCAAATAGTTTCTTGCCAAGTCAGTTTGCTGGTTGATTGGCCTGTCACCTGTGCATCTGTGTCCGTAGAGGGTGGTAGCTCATAGCTCCTCCTGTAAATGACCTCCAGGTCTTTATTTTTAAATCAGAGAATTAATAGACTACATCTCTGAAGCCAGAATGTAGCTGTGGTGAAATTGGCATTCAAAAGACTATTCTCCAGTGGTTCCTGGATAAGAGCAAAATTATCATTCAGTCCTTAGGATGACTATGCAGAATCTACAATGTAAGAATGGCAGTGCTTGGTCTGGTGATAACTAAAGAAGCCACACTGCTGCTGTAGCTTATTCTCCCTTGTGCAGGGAGACTCCCCTGAGTGGTCTCCAAAGGCCTCTTCCAACCTCACATCCTGTGTGTGTGTTCTGATAATGCCCAGATTTTACAGACTTAGCCATTAGAATATGGTGCTTAAATAATTTGTGCCTGGTGCATCTGTGTGTAAGAAATTAGATGGTCAGTTCTTGACCTCTTTGGCTTCAGGCTGCAAGATGTTTGAACCCAGCTCTGAGATCTTTCTCCATGATTCTCAAGGACCAAAGTGAAGCTGTAGTTCTCTAAATGATCTTTCTTACTGTTTTCAAAGACAGGTGAAATATTTACTATTCTTCAGTACAGGGGGGCTTGCCCGGTCACCATGATCTTGAGAGGGCAATAATTGGGAAGTAGCCTTGCAATGGCATCAACAGGCTCTCTCAGCACTTGCTGATGCAGTCTTGTTCACCGACCTACAGAATCAATGTAGCTCATGTGCTCTGAGAAACTACTGGAAATATTAGTTCTCAATGTTCCTGTTTCTAAGCACTTTATCATAGTAAGTCTTAAAGTAATTTTGTCCTTTATTATCCTACTTTGTGTTTTATTAATTTTATTTGCTACTTTTCTGCTTTGTTTATGAAAATATGTCACTTTGTTTGGTTTCTAGTAACTTCTTCGTTTATACCATTACTATTAATGTGCTCATGCTGACCAGTTACTTCTCACTGTTAGAGACTAAAAGAAGATAAAAAAACCTGAGATGTTTGGGGTTTTTTCTGTCAAGAAGATTCTGTTCCATTAATTGTTTTAGTGAGGAAATACATACTTCTGGAATCTAGAGATTCAATTTACCCATGTTCACGTCATGCTCTTTTTGGGTGAAAACTGTGAAGACTAATTCATGTAAAACTTAGCATCAAGACTCCTTTAAATGCAATTTCTAGTTCTCCTCAAATCACATTCTGAAATTCTGTAGTTTGACCACAGCTCAATGACTGCAATGCAAACAAAAAGTTTCACTTCACTCCTAATATCCAGTGTTGTAGCTCAAAAAAGGCACTCTAGTTGTGATATCAGATACTGTAGTCACTGGCAAAGGTTATATTTCAGAAACATCACTTATGGCTAACACACACTTTCATGATATTGCCAAAGGTGTTAGAACTGATGTTAGGTGATGAGGTTGAGAAAAGAGCAAATTACTGCCTGCACTCTGAGGGTCACAAATCTTGTCATAGTGGGTATACTATAGATTTGTTTGTGGGTATATTACAGATAGTTTTAATAGGCATGGCTCCATCATTTTGTTTAAGGTGCCATCTTCTAAAAAAATTCTATAGTAAGACAAAGTCAACACCTATACACCATGGCCTTAATGGTTTTCCCAGTTTGCAGTGTTTGGTGTGGAAACACTAGGAAAAAACAAGCCAGCCAAACAAGAAAAGCAGGCATACAGTTTATAATTTCATGCACATTCTTTTAGTTTGTTATTTTTGTTTCTGGGCAGTTGATCCCCAGTTCCAGGGGTCAGATAGGAAGCCCCATTACTTTCTACAACACACAACAAAGGCCCATACAAAGTAATTTGTGGTTAAACTGGAAACAGAGTTTATATTTCAGATAGACAAAATGCACTCATGTAACTACATAACCCTTGAACTGAAACAAAGCAAATCTAAAATGCTGACATATTTTCCATTAACTCAGGCTTAGCATCTGGAAAACATAGCTCCCAGAGCCAAGCACAGCCCCTGTCTTGGCACACAATAAAAGCTCAGTAGTTTGTAGAACATGGGGGGCTTGTGCCATATCAGATAGCCCATTTCCAATGGCATTTTTAGAAAGATGGAAGATTGTCTCATGGCTTGTTCTTTGTTGGAAAGGAAGAAAGAAAAGAGGAAAATATGCAGGTATTTTAACCGTTACATTCATATTACATGCAAATTTGGGAAGGTAAAGATTGTTTTGGTGTCTTTAGTCTTTGGACAGGTGAATTTTTAAGTTCAGCTATTTGGTGCAAACTTGAATTTGGCATGGGCTTCCCAAGCTTTATGCATACTCTTTGACCTATGACTTCACACCTCCAGGAAGACAGAATCTTTGTCATTTCATTAGTTGGGAGTGTTTTGAGCCACCCAGTTTGATACCAGTGTGTCTTGCGACCAGCACTCATATTAAAGCTTCTCCTTCCACCCAGCTCCTACTCAAGTTTCCACTCTCATGGGTTGAAAAGACACCTGTGTGCTTTTGAGGAAAACTTTTCAGAGAGAAGAGGCAGCTTGGAGCAATGCATAGGCACATGCTGACTAGAAGCCAATCACTTTTGCTGTGACCTTCCTGCTCACAAGTTGCATGGACTTTTCAAGGCTGGGCACCCAGCCTCTACTCCTCCTACCTTTACTCTGTGCTTTTGTGGCCTCACCTTGGGTGCTATGTACACTTCTAGGCACCTCAATGTAAGAGAGGCATTAAGCCATTAATGTCCAGAGGAGGGCAATGAAGACAGTGAAGGGCAGTAAGGGGAAGCCATTCAAGCAGTATCTGAGGTCGACTGGTCTGTTCAGCCTGGAGGAGACTGAGGGGGGATTTGAGTGTTCAACATCCTCACCAGTGGAGATGGACGGGCAGGCACTGATCTCTTCTCTGAGGTGACCAGTGACAGAACCTGAGGGAATGGCCTGAAGTTGTATCAGAGATGCTTTAGGTTTTGTATTAGGAAAAGTGTCTTTACCCAGAGGGTGTTTTGGCACTAGAACAGACCCCCCAGGGAAGTGGTCACAGCACCAAGCCTGACTGAGCTGAACAAGTGTCTGGACAATGCTCTCAGGCACATGGTGATTCTTATGGGTGTCCTGTGCAAGGATAAGAGTCGGACTCGACGATCTTGATGGCTCCCTTCAAACTCAGCGCACTCCGCGGTTCCATGACCGGGACGTGGCTTAGGCCCAGGCCTGGCGGGGGCTCCGGACCCCCTTTCGCCGGCCCCGCTGCCCGGGGGAGGGAAGGAGGGGGCGGCCGGCGCCGTGCCCGGGTGAGCGCCCTACGCGCATGCGCCGCGAGTGCGGCGCCCCCGCTCGGCTCCGCTCGGGCCGCACTCGGCTATTTCCGCCTCTTTGTTTTAAACTCCGGGCCGAGCCCTTTAAATCCCCCTTTTTTTCTTTTTAAAATTTTCTTGGGAAGGGGAAGAGGGGCCGGTGTTTCCCTCCGCCTCGCGTTTCCGATTCCTCTGCTCTCTACCCTGCGGTGGCGCCCGGAGAAGGACGGGCCGGGGAGCGGAGGGTCGGCGGCGGCGGGGGGAGCCCCCGCTGTAGCCCCGAGCGGCGGCCGCGCCCCCCCCCGTC
>NC_031799.1:44899922-45046358 GCF_001522545.3 Parus major
TGTTACTTCAGTGTCCTGTGAGGAAAGTTTTGCATGTCCCAAAGTTAATAAGGTTCAAGGGAGGTTTGATTATTGTGGGTTATCAAGTGCTTGGAAGTTCTTTAGCTTTTTCACAAATTTGCAATTTCTCCTTTTTTTTTTTTTTTTTTTTTTTTTTTTTTTTTGGTTACAAAACTGTTTGTGCAGGCTTTCTGTCAGATCAGGTTAGACTCTTCCTGCTTTCTGTACAAAATGCATGTCTCTGAGAAACCAGTTCAAGAAATTCTGGTTTATTACCCCTACATCCTCTGGAATGTTCTGAAAATATTTTCTTTGGTATTTTTTTTGAAATAATACTGTGTATTTTCTTCCAGAGTTTCACAGAAGAATTAAGTTTGTGGATAAAAAGCTTTGAATTAAAAAAAATAAAATAAAAAAAAAAAAAAACTGAGATGAGCCTTTATGTTTAAGGAGCATCCCATGTATGTGTCCTCCATTCTAGATTGGTTTTGTTTATACTGAATGAAAAATAAAACATATGCTAGATATGTTGTTAATGATCATTTTAGTACTAAGTAATGTGCTGTTTAAAAATTATTATTAGTTAATTTGGGATAGGATACTTGTGAAGTTTTGTTTTTATTCTTTTAGTGCAAATCAGATTAGAATAAACTGTGATACTCATCATGTATTTAATAAAGGTGCTCTGAAAGTCATAAAATTCTTTGGTAACAAGGGGAATAGAAACAGAAACTTTGTACCCTTTCAGTAGCTTTACTATTTCTGTTAAAGCTATACTTGCATACAGTTTATAATGTGTTTAAGGGACTACAGAAGCTGTGCAGAACCCAAGATACTTGGTGAAAACATAAGGTGTACTAGAAGAGGGTCAGGTGACTTTCTAGAGATGCATAGGTGCACAGTGACAGAAAGCTTGGAAATAAAACATTTCATAAAACAATTTTTGAGGAAAATCTATTGGATTTCTTTCTGTGGGCTGATCTAGCTGCTTTGATCTTGTTACTCTTGTGTCACCATAGAAAATCAAGACTGAACACTTGTAAATGCTGTAATAAAGTCTACTTAGAGTTTGTAATTATCCTAGCCTAATACTAATACCAAGAATGGCAGAAATTAATTACTATGATATAAAAGATTTCTGCTACTAAGAGAGTGTACAGTACAGCATTTAGTCACTGCAGCAGTCCTGCTCTTACTGTCTACTTACGCAATTTAGAGGAGGTCATCTCAAAGCTCTGTATTTGAGATACAGGTAAGTTCTCTCATCAAGAGCCATTCTACACTTAATTTAATAGCTTTCATTTCTGTTTTCCCATATGGTCATTTAATCTAAGTATTGTGGCCTTTTTAGCTTTTGTCATGTAATGAACTCCCAGGATTGAAATAATTCTGGATTCAATTCCTGAACTCCTTGGGCAGTACTGTGAGAAGAAGTTGAAGCATTTCCATTGAAACTCTTAAGTGGAACTACTAAGCTTTAAGCTACAAAATGGATGTGGACATGATGTTTTGAAAAACATGCATATTGATAGCATTTCACTCTGTAACTTAGATCTTAAATTATGATACCAGTTTACAAGAAAGTATAAGGACGTCTTGTATTTTATAAAAGAAATATTTTCTTTACTTCCTGCTTTGGAACTACATGTTTGATACAAGTATGTAGTAATTCAGTAGTTAGTAAGTGAAAGCTTGTTTTGATAGTAGTGTTTGGAGATGCAGTTGATTTAAGACTGTCAGCATTCCTGAGAGTTTATTAATGTAAACTCTGGTCTCTTTTTGTCTGTGCTACTGAAGATGTTTAATGATGTTTGAAACTTCTCTGATTTGCTAGGTTAGGTTTGCTGTCATGTTTAAAGAAAATGTGAAGGCCAGTTTGACTGGAGTAGGTTAGAAGCTAGGTGGAAGGTGACCATGTCTTTTAGCCTATACAAGACTTATTTGGAAGCTCTGTCTTGAAGTAGTTTTGCATTTGTTACACCTCCCTTTTTAAAATTTAAGCTTGCTGTATTCGACTGCAAGTATGTGAAAATCTTATATGCAGTACAAGAGAAAAAAGAAGCAGATTATTCTGTGTTAAAAGCAATCTTACCTATTGTGATATGTAACACAGTTTCATAGCTAACTGAAGAAACACTATAAATAGTGGTTTGTTCTATAATTGCTTTGAAGAGTCTGGAGAAAATTTGGGTCTCGTATTGAAATTTCATAGAATCACAGGATGTTTGGGTTGGAAGGGACCTTGAATATGATTTTGTCCCAACTTCGCTGCTGTGGACAGGGACACCTCTCACTAGAGCCAGGTGCTCAGGGCAGCATCCAAACTGGCCTTGAACACTTCTAGGGATGGAGCATCCACAGCTTCTCTGGGCAACCTGTTTCAGTGTCTCACCACCCTTACAGAAAATAATTTCCTTGTAATATCTAGTCTAAACCTCCTGTCTTTCACTTTGAAGTCTTTCTCTCTTGTCCTGTCCTTACATGCTCTTGTAAAAAAATCCCTCTCTTTTCTTGTAGCCTGCCTTCAGGTACTGGAAGGCTGCTACAAGGTCACCTAAAGTTTTTTCTTTTCCAGGCTGAGCAATACCAGTTTGCTCAGCCTTTCCTTTTAGGACCTGCTCCTTCCCTCTGATCATCTCGATTGCCTCCTCTGGACTTGCTCCAAAAGGTCTGTCTCCCTGTGCTGAGACCCCAGAGCTGAATGCAGGGTTAGGGTTAGATCCATGTGGGATCTCACCAGAGCAGAGGCAGAATCCCCTGGCTGGCCACCACCAGCACCCCCAAGTTCTTCTCCCCAGGGCTGCTCTCCATCTATTCATCCACCAGCTTGATTGGATCAATAAGGCTTCCAGATCTGGATGCAGCTCTGAGCCCTTGCTCTAGAGTCCCTGAGCTTGGGAAACCCCTGTACAACTTGATCTAGTGTTTACCCCCACACTTATCTCAGTTACTGCTTGTGATGCTGCCTCATTGACTGAAAATTAGCTTTTCTCAAGTTAATTTTACTGAATAAGTTCATCTATACTTAAATCAACAGAATATGAAATTGAAATACTCAGTGTGATGGGAACTAATTGGACAAAAAACCTTGTGTGCTACTGAAAGTTTGATTGAAGTTTGTAGAGACCTGAAGTCTTTAAATCATACTGGAGAGCCAGCACTGTAGGAACGAATAAACCAGCAGTGAGTTCTTCAATGACACTATTTTCTTTCCCCTCTCTGCCTTTTCTTTTTTCTCCTTAATCAGAAACAGTACTTTAGACTAGGAATTTCAAAGTGTATGTAGGAACTTAAGGGTCTCTTTATTCCTTTGACAAACACAACACATACTTTTCAAAAGTAGGGGGTGGTACAGATCATTAAAAGTAGGGAGAATGACGAACTCTGGTGAGCTCAAGTTACTTGTTCTTTGTGTCAGAAAATGACTGTTCTCACAGTTATGACTGCCTTTTTGAAATCACAATTATAAGCTGATGGAGCCAGTGGGGGAAATTGTTGAGGGGGTGAGAACTGGAGTAAATCAAGGTATGTGTGGTAGCATTACGATAGGGCAGAGATTGTAAGGAAGAAATATGCAAGAGTGATAATTAGTCTTTTTTTGTAGTTTTGTTGCCAGCAGAGGAACTTCCTTATAGTTCTGACACTATTTTTCATCTCTGCAAAGTGGCATGGAGGAGGCTTATTCTCCCTGCAGACATTTATTTTGGATGATTTTGAGAAAACTATTTTGTATTCTGAAATTTTAACTGAGAGTAGCTTAGAACTTTGTCTACATTAAAAATGTCTGTATTCTGGCAGTAGTTAGGATCCTTCTTGTTTGGTACTGAGACTGTCCTTACTGGTGGAAACTGTTGGTTTATGGATAGTGTAAGTTCATTTTGATTTAAGACAGAAAGCATTCTCTTAAATACACTCTTAAATACATTATTTGGTGTCAATGAGAAAATCCTGTGCAGTGCCTGTGTAATTAAGAGAGGAAAAGTTAATTTTTTAGGTTAATGGAATGAGTTTGATGTTATTTGCTAACTTGCAAATGGCTGTTTTGTCAAGCTTTTCACTTAAGAACTTTGTTTCCTCTCTACATAGACAGCATACAATACCTTCTCTAGTTGATTATTATCCAGTAACATCGCAATTATTATATATAATGCAGATTTTGTGTGAATTATGATGATGTTATGCTAGTACAGGTCATCCTTTTTCTTCTTTTTCAATATGTGTGCAAACAATATAGTTTTTGTAAACATAAATGTCATTTTTTCATGCAAATATGTCAGTGCAGTGTTTGATGAGTTTTCATTTAATGTGTTGTGCTGTACAGTTTTTTTCTAGTTTGTCACCTGAAAGAACAAGCTGAAAGATATAGTAAAGCTGGCTAAATTATAAATTCTTCATTTATGAATCATTGTATGTAACACATATTGCTGTATTTGAACTATTGAGTTCATTGAGTATTGATTGGCATAATGAAAGCCATGGGTCAGTTGATTACTTAGTTAAAGGACATTGCCAAATTTATTTTAAATGACTGGACAAAAGGTTTTTATGATAAAAAATTATTTGTTGTACTAAGCAATGGCAATCAATAGAACAGATCTGAGGAACAGGACTTTTTGGGTTATTTTTTTTCCAATATAGTGCCATCCTTTGTTCCTCCTGAGTGACTTTTCCCAAAAATTATTTGAACATGGAGACATTTAGAAGCTTAAGCTCTTCTTTGGCACTAGTAATCAAGATGGTCTGGGATCTTTACTCCTGCATTTCAGATGATCGTATTTCATACTTTTTTGTTGTGATAATAACTGGATTTTTCTTTCATTTATCTTTTTTTCCCTAATATATAAATTATGTTCTAGACACAAGGACTCAGATATTGATTTCAGGATTCAAAATAGGAAGAGGTAAGGGGATTTTTTATGTACTGTGTAAGTATCTAATAATGCATGTTCCTGAAAGTATATATGCTTCTTTTCCTACATCCAAGTATTTGCATTTCAGAGCACAGCTTCTATTAAATCTATACCTATTAAAGATACTTGTAATAGTATTTCATCACTTTCTTAAAGTGTTAACGCACTGTATTCAAACCCATCTTCTTAAGGCTTGAAATGGTATTCTTTCCATTTTTGAGTATTCCTTTCCTTTGAGGTCTGGACCCCACACCAGATTGTTTCTGTCTGTAATTAGGAAAGCCCCCCCCAGCTGAAAGTGCTAGAGCAAATGATTAATCTTTCTTGCTTTAGCATTGTACTAATTGGTTGTTTACTGCCTGTTTTCTAAGCTTTACTGAACCTTTTTTAGGAAAAAGCAAACATAACTTGTTAAATGCTCGCTTAAAATTTCTTACC
Organism: Parus major; assembly: GCF_001522545.3. Classification (NCBI taxonomy): domain Eukaryota; kingdom Metazoa; phylum Chordata; class Aves; order Passeriformes; family Paridae; genus Parus; species Parus major. The sequence goes on from NC_031799.1 coordinate 44,905,271, forward strand.
CACATGTGCAAGTTGTCCTTGCCATGTGCAAAAGACTACACTTGTGGAAAAGTTCTTTGGTGTGAAAAGTGTAGTAAAAAATTACACTCTTGTGTGAAATCCGTGGTCTTAAACATTTACCTTTTGTAGTAACATTTGCATGGATTTATTTAATTTGTTGAAAGAAATGAGTAATTAAACTACCTTCTCCTTGTAGCAGTTCCCTTAAACTAATTGCAAAGTAGACTTGCATCTTAAGTAAATTTAAGCTTTAAGATCATGCTTTTTTAATTGGTTTGCCATAACATGATGATTACTTCACAGATATTTAGTTTGAATATTGGCAAAAGAAAGTTCTCTGATTTATGCTTACCCTGTTCTCAGACAAATTGCAGATGCCCAATATTTTTCTATTTTCTTTGAAAAATCCATATGGGTCTTTTCTGTGATTGAAATACTGTGATAATAACATATTTTACCAAAAGTTTCAGTCTAACTATTATTGAGTAGGAGCAGTTGAATTGAAATGCTTTTTAATAGCATGTATACTTGTTAATAGTAGTGTCAGGCTTGGTAGCACCAGAGTAAGTAATTTATTTGCATATCAGTTTATTAATTTTTTGTTTCTATTCTTGTACTTCTCTTTCTTGATTGATGAGGTAGAAATCCCTCCCAGGATCAGGGTATTCTGCAACAATTTCAGAAGATTTGTGTTTATATTAGTAAAATACTTAATTTGTTATTCTTTGACCATTTGCCACAGGGAAAGTAGCCTAGACTTATATGGGCTTGTATTAGATATGTTGTAAACGGCACCACACCAGGTAAAAAGGACTCTGGGTGGAGCAGTTTTCTTCACCTTCTTGCTTGTGAGATTCTTTCAAGTTTTGATAAAAGTCACCAAAAGCAGTCTGCACCTATGTGGTATTAAATGAATTTTGGCGCTTCAACGTTTTGTTTTATTCTCTTGGAAATACATAGGTGTAAAAATTACTGTATTAGTTGCAGTCATTTTTAATGTAACATTTTAGGGATAATCTTAGATACTGCCACTGGAAATTATTTATCTTAATTTGTTTTCTCTAATCTCTAGCAGTTACTCAAATTATGTAAGGTTATTTTGTCCATACAATAATGGCTCTTGGGTTGTGTGATTATGATTAAAAATGGCTTGAATTTGGACAAAGTTTTGCAGATACATGGAGGATAATATTTTGTTTATTTTCCCACTGGTTTTGGTGGCTTTGGTTTTTTTTTTTTTTTTTGGACAAGGATGTATTTTACCATGGGCTTTTTTCTAATTTACTGAATTTATCAATGCTATGGATTGAAAATAATTGTAGAACTAATTCTTTACATAAGCGATTCTGTGGTCAAATATGTAAATCAGTTATGGTCTTCAAATGAAATATTTTTGCTTCCATTAGGGAAGAGAAAGTACATCCTGCCCCCATTCTTCAGTTCTTCTCTCCATCACTCCACCAAATGGGTCAAATTACTTTCTTAATGGAATTTGAGGTACACTTTCAAAGGCAGTGCTCTGTCAGAGCATTTGTTCTCCAAGTCACAAGCATTAGTTGCTAATGAATTGAATTTCTGGAGGTGTTTGGAAAGTGTCATAGTTTTTTGGTTTTTTGTTTTTTTTTTTTAGTCTTTAGAATGGGAAATTTAGAGTATAAGTACATGTGAAAAGTTTCTCAAGTCCTCTTGTGTAGCTTCCTTTATTAAACTTGCTGTTACCTTAAGATATATTCACTGTAAGAGTGAAGAGAAGGGAAAAATGAGCTGCTTTTGCTTTCCCCCCCCAAGCTTCCTTAGCCGTTTATGGCTTCTCATAAGTAACCTTTTTTTCAACTTACTCATCCATTATCGCCATCTGCAGAGTTTGACAATTTTAGCATTCAAATGGAAAAAAAACCCCAAATTCAGCTCTCTTTTCCAAACTTTCATCCAAAAACCAAAGGAATTATTTTTTTTTCTTATTCCTCTGAAATGACTTCTTTCTAGTATGAAGAGATCTATACATGGTAAATCCTAAGAGCAGAAAGTCTTCGGATGCTCAGGATTTGCTTTGTGGAGATCGCTGGGAGACATGGTCCTTTCTGACCTTGTCAACCAAACCTTTACTGGTGCATGTTTATTGTGATGTATGTTGTGTTCTGAAGAATGGAGGGAGACAAGTGTCAGTGTGGGTGTCATCTTTTAAAAAAATACTACATTTTTAATGAAGTTGGTCAGTTATGTTATTTTGATTGTCTCTTATGGTATAGTTCAGTCACCAGAAGCAGGTCTTTTTGAATTGCAGAGAAGGACCAAATTCAAGCCTACAGATACTACTAGCAGGTTGCAGCAGTTAATAACTTTCAGTGAAAGATTTTCTTCTCTCTTTACTGTATGTTATACATCCATCTAGAATTTGAATTTTTTTGTAGGAGGCAATAGGGTCTATGAAAGTGATTTGGCATTAAGAAATTATTGAGGGTAGTTTAAAAGTGTATCTGGAATATGATTATTAAGATAAGTACCAGAGATAGTGTTTATTTACTTTTTCCTTGCATGGACTGTCAGACTCTGTTTAAGCCGAGTCTTTTTAGAGAATAGTTTCTTGCTGTGGTTTTTGAACAGTTTGTATCAATGTGCAGCTGAACAGTTTTGCGTGGAAATGGCTGTCTCTTTGAATGTTAATTATTAATTCTGTAAGTTCAGTGATGTTTCTAGTGATGGATACCTTTTTATACAGACTGAATAAAAGATAATTACAAAAAGCTGTAGCTCATAAGTGACTTGCCACTTCTTTCTTTGTAATTTGCTGATTTCTGATCTTAAACTGTGGATTAGAAAAATTTGTCAGTATATCAGAAACTCATTATGTCCATGTGAAATGCTGTCATGACTCCTCACAGCATAAAAGTAATTTCAGACATTATTTTAGTCATTATTTGTCTGCTTTTATACTAGTTTTCCACATAGGTGTTGTTACTTTGTTTCACCTATTAGTACTGTCTTTTTCACTTGAAGTTGGCAAGAGCTAGGTGGTTTTTAGGTTGCTGTTCCAGTTTCTTTTTTTTCACTAACGATATCCCATTCCTTTCAAAGTTGATATCAATGTCTGGTTTTAAAGGATTCTGAGTTTTGTGTAAAGAGCTAAATACAGAACATGTCTTCAATTCTTCTTTGGACTAAAACTAAACTGTTCTAGAGACTGTAAAGTACCATTACCAGGACTGGATAGGGAAGAGCAATTTCACTTTTGCACTTCTCAAGTATCTGACTCCAGAGAGACAGGACTCTGTTTGGCAAAATGTCTATAGACAAGGCTGGAAAGGGAAACTTCTACTAGCTGGATTGCGTGATTTTTTTATAGTGTTGCAGTAGTGCTGATATGCTTGTAAGAGAAGCTGGTAACTGTTTACTTTCTCTGGGATTCAGGTAAGCAGCTGGTATTTGGCAATTTAGCAGGGTTTCCTTGGCTACTCCTTCCAGATTAAACTATCACTCTTAATGAACCCAAGGAAGGAAATGCAAACTATCATTTTGACAGATCTTAATAATGTATACTGTTAAAACAGTGCTTGAGAATTATGTCTGTTCAGCAGGTCAGTGGATGTAGCTCTTCTTACACCTGCCTTGTTTCCTGAAGTTTCTGCTTGCTTTTTCGCCATATGAAGCCTGTACTGCCATAAAGTTGCCTTCATCATTCATTTGTGATAGTATCTGTTAAAATAAGCACCTGATGTGTAAGAAGGTTTTGCTTCCAGGGATTAGAGAGGAGAGGAGTGGACAGTTCCAATCAGTAGTTTCTAAAACTGCAGAAGTGAGTTTGTCTAGGCTCTTGCACAAGTGAAACTAGTCTCCTGGGGAGATTTTGTTGACTTAGTAATTTAGACCTTTCAGCTCCTGCATACTGCAAATTTTCTCCATTTGAAATACCAGCAAATGTCACATCATGGCAGTGTTTAGGTCACAGCAAAGAATTCAGATGTAAATGCTGAAGCCTCTCATGCTGTTGTTGTCCACTGTCAGCAATGTTCTTCATTGACACTGACAGACAAGAATAGTGATGGTGTAATGGTGTCAGTCTGCTGGTAACAGAGTTTGAGGAAGTATCTGTTAATGACTTTGATGCAGCAACGTTTGGAATTATCAGGTTTTCTTGAACAGTGATGCATTATTAGACTGCAGTGAAGAAAATTCTCAACAGTTAGACTTTGGAAATCTTTTCTTTCTGCAACATTGACAGTTAAATATAAAAACAAACCCCAAACTCACAAACCTACCAACAGTATAAAACAAAATAATAAAAAAAACCTCAAACCAAAACCCAGCAAAACAGAAAAAGCTTTGTTAACTGCGGGTGTTTTTTCTGTGAAGTGTCATTTCATTGAGGAAGATAATGCATGTTTTCATATTGCTAGACATTTAACTTTTCCCCTTTGTTCCTACATGCATGCAAAACACCAGATCTAATGATGACAAAAAAAATGAAAATAAGTAGAATGTGAGTGCTTTAAAGGTATAATTCTTTCTACAAGTGTAAGTTTTCAAATGCTGTTACCCTGCTGAGAATATTTTGAACTGGAAAGTGGAGTAATCCTCATTGCTGAAGTCATTCAGACTTGGAAGTGTAGTAGTTGTTTTATATGAGCACATATAGCAACACAAAGAAATTTCAGAGATGCCAGGCTCATGTCTTTAATTATTTCATTAAGCCTGCCACAAGCATGAGTGGAATCTTTCCTTCACATAATGGGAGCAATCCTAAGTACAAACATAGTAAGACAAATTCAGAACATATGAAATGTGAGAGACATAGCTGATGAAATGTAGTTATGAATGTCTTCTGTGTTTTGGTAGAAGATACTTTGAGATCTCTCTGCTGTCTGCTGGTTCTAATGGATACAGCACCTAATTGGTGAAAGGTTGTAAAGATTAAAAAGAAAACCTCTTAAGATGGCTGGGTTAGTAGTTCAGGACTGCTCTTTATGTTCCCATTTTTATTTAATATGGTAAAACTGGTATGTTCATCATGTCAAAATAAGCTCAGATCTTAAAAGCTAGAATTTTACTCTATTGAAAGGATGTGGTTTCATGCTTATAGGGTGAGTGTAGGCATTTTTTGCCCTCAGTCCTCCCTCATTCAAACTACTATTTTTCACTTTGCTTTTTATTACCTGTTAATGCATCCATTTCTTTCGTAATTCCTCTCATCTATTCCTTCTTCTACTAGAAGCTTACTTTTTTTTTCATTCTAATGGCAGCCTTCCTTTTAGGCTTTTTATATTGAAGGCTGTTATTTGAGTGCAGTTTGCATTGGTACAGAGGGAGAAAAGGAGAGTTCTGCTAGGTTTGATTTGTCCAGGTTGCTGTTTTTTCCCTGCCTTTGTAGGGTTGACAAGTGCTTATTCGTTGCCCTTGATTCTGCAGAAGACAAAAGGGCCTAAGGGGTTTTTGTGCAGCTGAGGAATAGTGTCTCACATTTTTCAGACAGTTTGGCTGCTCAGTTGTGGGCTGATGTAAATGGCTTTCGGACCTCCACTGCTGGCTGTCCACTTTCTTTCAAGGGAAGTTTATCACATGTCATCAGTGGTACATGAATGAAAAAGACTTAACCATGAGAAACATATGTGTAGTAAAAGGCCTGTGGGGTTGACACTGAAGAAAGGTCTGTTAGAGTAGGAGTGGATGCTGCTTTGTGACAAGTGCGCTCTCACTAATAAGTGATGATTTTTTTCCTGGCATATTCCTGTATTTCCTGGAGTGACTGACAGGTTTGCTTTAGCCCAAGTGTTAATGGGTTAATATATCATTGAAATTATTTGTTGGTCTCCTTGTTAAAAAAGGGAAGCCTTTAATAGTGTATTCTAGCATATATTTGAAAAGGAGAAATCTTCCAGTCTTTGTAAATAACACATCAAAGCCTCTTGTGGTTTAACTCCAGCCAGCAGCCAAGTAGATCCCTTTATTATCAACGTGGTTCAGCACACATCCAGAACACAGCCCCATACAAGCCACTGTGAAGAGAATTAGCTCTGCCCTGTTCAAAACCAGCAGATTCTACCCCTTATTCCGTACTATTTGCATCATGCTCAGGTCCCACACTATTCAGTACAAGTGCATTAACCACCATTCCACTTTCCACTCTTTGATAAAATACTCAGGTGTCATTCCCACAGTCTGTGGCCCACCCCTGCAAAATGTCCATGATATAGCCTTTGATTTTGTTTAGTCCATGACTTTGAGCTCCATCTGTTGTGGTAGTCACTCAGGAGAGGAGATGCATTGCATGCAATTACGGGGCACCAAAGCCAGCTCAGATTGTGTCACTGCTGTGCTTGGACTTCTTGGAAGGCTTGTCCTCTGTTGGTTTGAGTAGTCCTGTTATATTTATTCCTGTAACATACAATTCAGATAATGGAACAATTTAATGATATATCCATTATAATCTCTACACCTGATCCTTTTGGGTTTATAGGGTATAATATTGCAGTGAACTCTTATTCTTGTCCCCAACCTGGTTGCAGCAAGGGGTTCCTGTTAGAGTCGACTGTTAGTGGAGTCCACATCATAGTCCTCCTGAGGCTTCAGGGACACAGCCTCCTTCACCATGGTCTTCACCACAGGCTGCAGGGAGCTCTCTGCTTCCCCTACTCCAGTGTGAGGCCCCACTAATGGGAAACAATTGTCCTTGAACTTGTCCAGTGTGGGTCCTTGCCACCGGCTGCTGTTGTTCATAAACTGATCCAATGAGAGTTCCCCATGGAGCTACAGGTCCTTCCAGAAAACCTGATCCAGCATGGGCTTCTTACAAGGTCTCAGCTTCCTTAAGGCATCTGTCTGCTCCAGCAGGGGATTCTACCTGGGCTGCAGGTGCATCAGTCCTCCACCATTGAAGCATTCACACATCACCATCTCCAGCTCAACTTCAGACTGAAGTTCAGCCTGTCAGCACAGCAGCACTACCCTGGCCATCTGCCAGCCCAGGCACATTGATGTGGTGTTACCAGTGTTCCCCGGCACAATTCATTAATGTGAGAAGCAGCGCAGCAGTACAGAAAGCAGCAAAAGCAAAAAGCGAGCACTAGTAAGCAGTTGGTTCTTAACACACATCAGGAAAGCAAGCCCTATGGCAAGCACAGGAGGCTGCTGTTTACCAGCTGAACAGTACTAACAGCTATGTATTCAGTCTGATACGTCCCAATGGAATCTGTCATTATCTTGAATCCTTTGTGCCTCACGTCTGGTGCAAAAAAGGACTGTCATGGTTTAACCAAGCCCCGCACAGCCTCTCACCCACTCCCCTGGAGCAGGAAGGAGGAGAGAATCAGAAGGTCCTACTCTAGAAAAACTCATGGGTTTAGATAATGGCAGTTTAACCGGAAAAGCAAAAGCTGTGCACAGAAGCAGAGAAAATAAGAAGTTCACCACTACCCATGGGCAGTTGTTCAGCCAGGAACAGGGCCCCATCACTTTTAACTGTCACTTGGGAAGACAAATCATGCCAAATGTTTCCTTTCTTCCCCCCCTCCCCCCCCGCTTAATATACTGAGCATGATGTCACTTTACAATTACATTTGTTTTGAGAGAGGAAAAAAGATGGAAAATGTTTTCAAAGCCAGAGTTTCAAGACTTCAAGTTAAGAATTGAGAGAATTGAATGCTGAAAGAAATGGAGGACTGAACAGCTGTAAGTAGAAAGAAAAATAGCTTTTGTGCTCTATTGGTTAAAATCCTGCTGTAGTATTTAATATGAAATAAATAATGCAAACTATCAGGTTTGTTTTCACATTGCCAGGCATGAGGATTGTGTCTGGGGTAAGAAAACTGCAGCAGCAAGAGTTCCAAGGAGACTGAGTGTGTTTTATCATTGCTGCAATTTATATTTGAAAGAATTGAATGTCAGAATAATGAGAGATGTGTATGAACAGAGTGCATCTTAAGAGTCATCCCAGGCTTTCAGAAACAAAAGAACAATTTTGCAAGGCACCTGTGTAATTTGAATTACATGGTACATGGATAGCTAATTTTCTGTAATTTACTATCTGTACATTTGAATCCAGAAAGACTTCAGAATACCTGCTAACCACTTCCAGGTTATGGAGCAATTCTAGCAACGTTTTCTTGTCATCTGTTGTAGCAGTGCCGAGGCAATTATTGGACAGATGGGTGAAGTTAAAAGCTTTAGTCACTTAATTTTTAATTATAGGTACTTTCTCAGGCCCTTCCAGATCTTTGTTTGGATTAATTAACCATCATCAAGTGCTGCTATCTGGGCTTGATCTACATAGATACGTGTAAAAAGTGACTGCTAGTAAAGTGTGCCTTCAGTTGAATTGTACTTGACCTTCCTACTTTTTACCAGCTAGTAGCTTCTGGACTCTCACTACATATTTCTGTTTAAGAGCTGCTGTTTTACTGGTCTGACAGTGTACCTGGACCAGTAAGTGGAGTCAGGTGACTGAAAACCTGAATTTTTAAGGGCCTTTTAATAGATACCAAGAGGAATTGTCTTATGACTATTATATGAATATTCTTCCCCTCTTTTCCAGAAACAATTGATAGAGAAAATTATAATTTCTGGTAGACATGTGTGATGAAAGATATAAAAATCCTAGTACTCAGGCTATCATAAAGTTACTTACCAGGGACACACATTTTTCTTGTCTTTGTTAATAAGTGGTTGATTTCTGAGGTTATAGCTTTTATTGTATGAGAAGATGCTTTCATTGTGTGATTAGGATTTTTCAACAATGGAAGTCAAAACATATATGTGTAAATGGAACAAGGTAGGCAAATATCACCATAGCTTAAAGATTTTGAGGAGTTGATGGCACAGATCCATAAGGCTTCTTGCTTCTTCATGCTTCTTGCTTCTTCAGGCCCTTGTTTTCTTGTCAGCATGGAGTCAGAGCAATCAGTTCAAATGTACACCATCAGATTCAAACGACAACTGAAAGTCATTTGTTATTTTGAGTTGTCCATCTGTTCTGCAGAGGTCTTCATTATGAACATTACAGTTTGTTTCAGCTTTGGTTAAGATCTTAAATTACTTCTCTGAAGTGCATGGATATTAAACATTCAAAAAGTGATGTGAAATCAGGTAGTAAAATCTCACTGAAGATTTTTTTTCTTCATGAGATTCAGGACTGGTTTTGATCTCAGTTTTAATTCAAGAAGTCAGGGAAGTCAATGATCTCTTGGTCTCCTAGTCCATGTGAAACAAAGTGCTTTTTAATGACTTGTAGTTTACATCTCTAAATTCTCAGCAAATAGGATGTTGGAATATATTCTTCAAGTCTGTGACAAATGTCTCCATAACATTTTTGTCAAGACTTGATATGTGATAGCACTGAAGAGTAGTATTTACTTCAAAAGCCTCCTGCCTCTAGCAGTGATTTTGATTTCTGATAATGAGTTAGATTTTATTTAGAGAAGGTCATAGTGTTGTTCATTACAGAAAATAAGTTCACTACTTCAATAATGCTTTGCTTTTATAATATTTTAAGACTTTAGGAATTTTGACACTCTTAAGACTGCTTCCCAGTTTTATCCATGCTTGTAAATGCATGTTGGTTGGAAATGACCTCAGCACTAAAAAAAGGAAATAGCAGAATGTAAAGAGTAATCTGAATGTAATTAAATCAGTGTTTCTTTGTCAGAAGTTGGAAAATGTTTAGGAGGATAAAATCTTGCCAGACAAATGTTTTTATTCAAGCTATCTTGCAGAGAATTTTATCTGTTGTTGTACAAATATTTTTCTGTGTCCTTGTATTTGTTACTTTGTTCTTAGGGCTGTGTCAAGACCTTGTCATGAGCATCTCATGGGATGAACAGCTAAGCCTGTTTTAATTGGAAGAAGGGTCTGGAAAGCACCTAAATTAAGAGTTTTAAAGGAAGTGGTTTCACAGACTGCAGCCAAGCTAGTTGTGTTTCACTGCCAAACAAATTTCAGTTTTCACTGTGTAGTGCATGCTCTTTGCTTGAGCATTCTCAAGTTCTCCATTAACCTTCCTGTGAATAAGTGAATTTGGTAGTCCAGCAGAAGATCATCCACAGATTTGAGTCATTCCCAAAGCATCTCTAAGCTTTGAAGCAGCACTGCCTGCCTGGAAGATACTGTTTAAATGTGACTCTATTAGGAAGTGCTTTGAACAGTACAGTGATGATATTTTAAAGTTCTGCTAATCCAGACAGGCTAGATGTCAGTTAAGAAAACATATTTTCTAATGTAAAGTGCAACAAAATATTTTTCTTGCAAGGAATTTTTCTGACAATGTAATTTATAAAAGCTTTTCTAAGCAATGGTTTCATTAACTAAATTGTATTTTAAATGTATACCATACTCGTCTATATAGGACTTTGTGCACATACAGTAAACCACAGATACAAGTAATAGATACACAGTAGTAAGTCCATTTGATTTTTTTGAAAATCCATCAAAATAAAAACAAATAATAACTGATATTTTAGAACTTTTAGACCATTAAATCACCTTTTCTAGTTGGATCATATTACAGTTTCATGAGATCTCTTAGGTTTTCTCTAACAAAATGAAATATCTGCTTTAAGGGAGTGTTTTCCTGTTGTAGTTCTTCTCTGTTTATGCTGCAGCTGCCTAAGTCTTACCAGAATAAAATGGAAATGGCCTACATTACCATAACGTGATTTCAGATAGATACATTGAATACTTGCTGTTGGTGAAAGCAACTGTGTCAAAATGGTTTCTGTGGAGGACAAAGTAGTGGCTGAGCTGAAATACGAATTGTACGGGTTTGCATGAGTTAAGTGAGTTTTAAAAACTACGCCCTCCCTATTAACAGATGAGCACAAAAGTTGCGAATAATAATTTTTTTGTCTTATGACTCTTTATATTTATATTTTATATACCTTTTTTTTTTTTTCCTGGAGATGGTACTCAGTCTACCAGGGTTTGTAGAAGAAAGGCATAAAATTCTTGGTAATAGAATTCCCTCCTCTTTCTAAATGGGCTTAATAGTGTGATAACTGACATTATAGTTAACTAACCATCCCTAATTTCAGTGATACAGAGTGCAAGCACAACCAAAACCAGTACAAGGCACAAAGTTTTAAAGGTGTTTTGTTGTTTTCAAAACCTTTTTGTCTTGCCCTTTCTTTCCCTCTACTGATTCCTTTCCCTTTTGTGCTGCTGGCTCCTGCTCTGCCCACTACATTACTTGTCTCAGAGGTTAAAAGGAGTGAATGATTTGGAAGGCTGGAGCTGAAAATAAAAGAATCAAGTTTCCTTAGCAGCTGGCACTGCAGGTACAACAAAACTTAGAAATTTTTGAGCTGTTGCAGTAGGGCCATTTCATATGCTCTCAGTCTGAGTCTCCAGATACACTGCTGCTCAATGCAGATCTTTTGCCAGACACTCTTCCTCCCAAGATACAGAAATTCAGTACAATTTAAAAAGCTTGTAAATCTGATCCCAGTGATTAGGGTTTCATACTAATGCAATTCAATATCCTGCATCTGAAATTTGGCTGGCTAGCCAGTTGCCTCCTAGTGCCCAATGAAGAAAATGTTGATGTGGAAAAAGCATGTTTAAATTATAGGATTTCACAACACTAAATATCCCTGTATTTTTCTGGTAGTATGCTTACTGATGTTTTAAATGTCATTCAAGAAACCTTGAAGAGTTGAATCACCTTTTTATCCCCTTTACTGAGGTTTACAGTCTGGGTTTAGTATGTAAGACAAACTTGTAAGACAAAGTTGAGGAATACTGACCTGTAGCATGTAGTTTTGAGATGACTTCTTGGAGACAAAATAGTGAACCACTGTATAAAGAAACAATACTCCAAACTGTAGTATCCTAATACATTTTGGTAAAGTAATAGGAAAAAGAAATTAGCCATTCTGAAAGTACTCTGAGAATTGGATTTAACTTGTGTTTTGTACATTTTTGGCTAGCTACAGGAATACATGGTCTTTATAATTAATGTTTCTTTCTCTATGATAAATGTTTTTTCCAGTAGTCAGCCCTTTTTTTTTCTTTTTTTAATCCTTTTTCTTTTGTAACAGCAGCAGTCTTTGGATTAGTTTCAATAAATCTTGAATATTGATTTTAAAATAAGATATTTTACAGTGAAATCTGTATTGAACTAACATGCTCACGTCAAAGCACTATAACTGCACTTACTGTAACTTTTTAACTTAATACTCTGAAAGAAAACTGAAACTACCTATAAAAAAATCTCATACAATGTATTACTTTATGTTCATTATCATGTTTATTTCTGATAAGAAGTGCCTGCCATCTGTTGCCACTTGAAAAGCTTCCTATTGATGAGCTATGGAAATATGATCACTTCCATAATAACACTTCCAGTGTGTCTTGGGTGGATGTAATACATATTTATCCCTTGTCTGACTCTAAGAAATGTTGAGGTAGTGGAAAAAGTGGAGGAGGAAGGATATGGGGAATAACGCACTGGGGCTGACAGTTGTGATGGTAGGTGGGAAGCAATCAAGTAAGTAGGCCAGGTTGTTGCATTTAGTGTATATGTACATGTTCCTTATTTTAAAAATCTGCCATTCTCTTATTTTTCACTCTCATTGCTCTTCTTCCTAAACAGAACCTTTTAAAATGCCAACTCTGATTTAGTATTGGCGCTTTATGCATATTAATATAAGACAATTTTTAATCATCATTGCTTGACGTCAGGAAAACCTTAGTCTTTAATTTCTTTGCACTGTGTTTGCTTTTGCCTTCAGAGCTGGAGGCAGCTAATGCCAAAATCTGTCTCCAGCTTCCTATAGAAAAGCAGGATGCTTATTTTTCTGCTCTGTTGGATTCCCATTTGTACATTTTAACTGCACTTCCATTTTCTTTCCTCATGACATAGTCCTGCCACAAAACTCTGCAGTGGGCTTCTATAATAAATATTTGGAGAGGTTACAGGTAATCTTTATGGGAGGGGTTTAATAATGGTTGTGCTGCAAGTCAGAGTGAGGGTTGACATAATTTGCATTTGTTTTTCTGCAGCTAGCATACTGGGAAGAAAAAAACACATTTATTGTAATTTTCCTGTGTTTGCGGTGACCTTGCTGTATCAAAGGCTCCATCTTAGAGAAACTATAACAGCCTGAAGCACTGCCTGGATCATTTAGTTAACTCACAGTGTCTTTAAGTAAACAAACAAGGTGCCTGATTATTTTTCTACATTATCTGAAGTATAAGAGTATTACAGATATTTGGGAATAAAGCCCATCCAAATTTAACTCTTAGATGGTTTGCCCATGTGGTTTCTTTCCAGTGTATATTTAATTTAAATAACTCTTTTTGTTTTCTCCTCATCTTGTAAGTAACAGTCATACAGCCCTCTCAGACCAGGATATGATAGGTGAATATAGGAAAGACAGAGGGTTTTTTCTTATTCACACAGTGTTCTGATGTTTGGTCCGGTTTCATGTCATTCTTCCTTAATGTCTTCATCTAGAATTGTGCATTATTTCAGAAGGTGCTTTACTTAGTGGCTTACAACCCTGCACTTAAGGCAGACGGTAGTTACTTGAGTTGGCCCATGATATAGTCTGGATTAGTCTCTATCTGATTATGGCTGCAGTAAATATCGTTAATGTTTGAAGCCTGTGCTTTCACATGTTTGGATGGAAGGCACAGTCCATCTGTCCATGGGAGGTTTTTATACTGCTAAGTTTTGGCATCTGTGAATTCAAATCTGCAATGAATTTTGAGTCTGGTGAAACTCAATATTTATTGAAAACGAAATAGGAATCTCAGTGCAGGGATTATGTCTTCCTTCTGTGAAGTGTTCTATTATGTTGTTGGTAGGTGAAGATGTAGATGTGTTTTTAAAGTAAAAACTGTGTATAAGTACTCTCTAGTTAGTCCATTTTTCTGACAAATAGATATTTCTTGTCTTCAGTTGATTATATTAGAGAAATAATGATTACTTACTTGATTTTCTATATATCTTCCTTAATTTAGTGCTTTATAAGCATCTGTTAGTTTAGTTTTATAAGCATCTGTTTGAAGATGTAAAGAACACTAACGTTGATGATTTTGATATTTGTTTATCTCTTTGGCTGCAAACATTGATGGATCAGTTTTGCAACCATCTATTAGCTAAATTTAACAGGTTGCTTCACAGTTCAGGACTCCAGTGCAGTCAATTAATTTTAATAAAGACTCCAAATCTAAGCAATGTATAAGAGAAAATACTGAAATAAAACCTTATATCAAAATGTCATTGTATTCAACCCTGGTATTATTCACATGTTTAGTAAATGAGATTTTAAAGATACTTGGCAAACCGAAATTGAATGGCTCTTGTTGTTGTTTGTGGTGATGGCTTTGTGTGGGGGGAACTAAGTTTATTTTTAATATGTTTAACATTTTAATAGTACTTATATCTTACAAATTTTCTAAGAAAGTTAATTCCTGTGACAGCTGGGAGGAGGTGGTGTTTTATGTTTATCATTTGCTTCTTCAAATTAAAATGACAGAAAATGTTACCAAAATTTGTCTGAAGGGGTGTGGGACCCAGTTTTGAGTCACTCAGTCACTTAGACTTCAACTTCATTGCTATTTCTCCTGCCTTAATGAAATCCTTCTTTTCTTTATTATGCCTTTCACTAATGACATGTAAGACAGAAATTTTGAACATCTTTGCTGCTTTGACAATTTACTGCAGGGCCTGTTTCATTTTCTCTGGACAGAAACACATGTTTGATGGAGAACTACCAGATAGATCAGTCTCTCATTGTACCATAAAAGAAAGTATGTGATATGAATAGAGAGTAGATGGGTAGATTTAACGCTACTGTGTTCTGATTATTGCTTCTACTTAATCTCAAACATTTGTGTCAGTTTTTACATGTCATTTATTATCAGTGCTGTCTTCTATTTTACATTGAAATGAATGAAACCTGTGTAAAAGTGAATGTGTTTTGCTTTGGGGTGGACATTTCTTAAGCCACCTTAATGCAACTATTAGTAATGGTGTGAATACACTCCAAGTAGTTTTTCTTTAAGCAGTTAGTCAAGTCTCCTCAAAAAAAGAGCTAGGTTCTTTTGAGTATAATAGATCAATGGTCATTTTCAAGGATATTTTCGTAAAAGTAGTGCGATATCAAAGACTTCCTTGTTTTGCATTACCTGATAGCTGACATTATCATTAATCATGATCCAAGTTCTATAAAGTGACATGGCAAACTCAATTACAGAGAATTTGCCTCAAGATCACATGGTTTGTGCTTTGGTTTACTTCTCAGCTCTTTGTCTTTTGATGAATGTGAAATGTGAATTGGCTAATGAATAGGAAGAACTTCTAGACTAAAAATCTGTCTAGCATAAAGTTCATCACTTAATCAGTCTCATGGGTAGCAATATTGAGGATCAAGTTATACTTCCTATGTATAGTAAATTTTACTACAGAAGTGTTCAGATGGAGCTTATTTGGGTTGCTAGCTTGTTGCTGGGAGGGAGAAAAAAACATTTCACTCATTTGTTTAGTTCCAGAACAAAGACTAGAGATGAAAAAACCAAAATAACTAAATCTAAACAGCCTTTTCAGTTACCAACTCTCACAGTTGCTTTAAAACTAGGATTGTAAGCTTTGTTTTTTTAAAATTTTTTCCAGTATTCTTGTTTCAATAGTAATGCTCTTGTATAAATTAGAAATTTTAATGTCTGTATTTAGGATGCTTTTACTTGCTGTGTGCAAAATAAGGTGGGGGTTTTGTCCTTGGTTGGCTTATTTGGGTTTTTTCCCCTTTTGTGAATTCCTCTGAGCTGTACTTGCAACAAATAAACTTAGACCTGGGAGTATTTCAGGGAGAAAAATGTGGTAGTCTAGAGTTTGAAGTACTGCTCCAGTTCTTCTTCTCCTATCACCTTCCCTTTTGCTTAGTTGTCTTCTTGAAGTTTGTGAATATGTTTGTTAAGCATTGTTCTTGGAAGCAGTACCTCTGACACAAGTGTGTAATAGTATGAGTTACTGGGAAGAAATCCATAACTTTCTTACATCTTATAAAGTTATGCCTGCTAAAGAAAGTTCCTGGTTTATTAAGGAACAGTGAAATATCCCAGCATCCCCACACACCTCGTCCTTCCCAAATACTGGGATACGTAAAAACAAAATAGATGTGGATGTTAGCTTGGAGTATGAAGGCATGGTGATTTTCTTCCTAGTCACTTCATGAAAACCAAGTGCATTCTGATAACTTTTATATAGGCCTTGTATTGACCTAGTTTTTGATCTTGATTGACTGACTTGATCTCCTTCAGTGACAAGGTGACCCACTTAGTGAATGAGGGAAAGGCTCATCTTGTTTATATGAACTTTAGTAGACCCTTTGGCACAATTTTCCACAGTATTTTTAAGAAACTGGCTGCTCGTGGCTTGGACAGGTACAGTCTTTGCTGGCTAAAAGGCGCTCTGGATAGCCAAGCTTAGAGACTGGTGGGAAATGGAATTAAATTCAGTTGGCCATTGGTCGCAGATGGCCAAGTGCTCAGTATTGGGGCCAGATCTGTTTAATGTTTTTATCAGCAACCTGTATCAGGAGATCCAATGCTGCTTCAGTCAGCCTGCAGATGACACAAAATTGGGTGGGAGTGTTGATCTGGAGGGCAGGAAGGCTCTACAGGGTTATCTGGGCAGGATGTATTGGTAGGCTGAGGCTGGCAGTATGAGACTGAACAAGGCCCAGTGCCATGTCCTGCCCTTGGGTCAGAACAACCCGATGCAGTGCTATGGGTTGGGAGCAGATTGGCTAGAAAACGTCCCAACAGAAAAGGGCCTGGGTGTGCTGGTTGACAGTGACTGCACGTGAGCCAGGAGTGTTCCCTGGTGTCCAAGAAGGCCAATGGCATCCTGGCTTGTATGAGCAATAGTGTGGCCAGTGGGCCCAGGGCAGTGATTGTCCCCCTACACTTGTTACTGGTGAGACTGCACCTCGAGTTCCATGTCTAGTTCTGGGCCCTTCATAACAGGAAGGACATTGAAGAGCTGGAGCGAGTCCAGAGAAGGGCAAAGGAGCTGGTGAAGGGTCTGGAGCACAAATTCTATGAAGAGCAGCTGAGGGAGCAGGGGTTGTTTAGTCTGGACAAAAGGAGGCTTGTGGAAGCCTCAATCTCCACCTGCGAGGAGGCTGTAACCAGGTGGGGGTCAATCTCTTCTCCCCGGAAGCAAGTGATACAAGAAGAGGAAGTGGCCTCAAACTATGCCAGGTGAGGTTTAGACTGGATATTTGGAAAAATTTCTGTGCTGAAATAGTGGTCAGGCTTCAAACCAGGCTGTCCAGGGTAGTGTTGGAACCCTGAAGTTGTTGAAAAGATGAGTAGATGTGGCACTAAGGGACATGGTTTAGTGGTGTGCTTGGCTGAATCCATAGTCTATAGTGCCAGCAATTACAGGGAAGTGAGCGAGTGCTACTGACAAACCAGCCAAGCTCGCCAGCATGGACAGGCATGTGTGTAAGGGGGAGACAGGAGGAACTGACTATTGGGGTGACCAGGTGAGTCTGGATGGCTGCCAGGGACACAGCAGGATCTGGAAGTCTCCATCATGAGATTGCTGGTGAATATGTTGTTTTTATATAATTCATTCTGTTTCTAGGCTCCTGGTTTTTTCTGTGTTAATTAGATACAACTACCTGCTTTATTGAAGTTAGACTACTGGTGCCATCTGGTGGTGTTAGGACATTCCCAGGAACAAGAAAAACAACTTATGAGGAATTCCACTGAGATGTGAAAAATTGCTGGCAGGATATATTTTCTGCCTTAACATGTAATTATTCTCTTGAATTAAGTCATAAAAGTCTTACATGCACTCATAACTAGGCTTGCTACAGCAAATTTAAATCTTTTTCTGCTTTCTGCACAACAGAAAGGTTTGTTTCTAGTAGTTTCTTTTATGAAACAGTGCTTTGCAAATAAAACATAAGAGTTTTATTGGAGCTTACAATATTTTAAAACTTAATTTGAAAGACAAATTATCTTCTGTTACTGCATTTTGCTAAACTTAGCACAAACTTCTCAGTGCTAATGTTTGATGTCATTGTGCTCTTCTGTAAGTCACTTATATGTTGTTTCAAGGTGAAAGTTCAACAACATACATCTGACAACAATTGAAATAAAAAACTTTGATATCTGAAGCCAAAGCAACCACAATACTGTTTTCTTTGTCCTTCCATCTGTTGAAATCATGTCCTGCATCCTGCATTGCTTACCTGAGGTAATATCCTCATCCTTCAGAATATTGTACAGGATGTATTGACATTTCTAGCAATGGAAGTAGGACTATGACTGCTTCTCCAGTTCTCTTGAGATAAATTTCTGAGTGATAAGTATCTTCTCTACAATGGAAAAACTTACAAAAGTGGAAGGCACTTTATTTTAATGCGGTGAGACTCTTTAATTAATTTAACTGTTACTCTTCATCTGTTGCAGGTCAGTGTATTATTCTAGTAAGTCAATTTTAAATAAATTTCCTTACAGAGCAGAGCTCTGTCTATTCAGTCATTAACAACTTCTGGTTTTCTATTGCAACTGATTTGCAATTTCTGTCTTTTCAACTATTTTTGTTTCAATCCAGCTAGCTGAAAAACACAGATTCTGTGCTTGTATCTCTTCATAATCTCTGACCTCATGACCGTCAACACTTTACTTGCATTGTGATTGAAATGTGAATTAGACTTAATTCTAGTAACTGACTGCATTAGTTCTCTTATTACGTGGTTGTGCTCACAATATCAGGAGCCATTTTTTAATTCTGTCTTTATGGAATGAGGTGTTTCCAGGCCTGTTCAGCTAGTGTAGTTTGTGGAATTATTAAAATTGAACCTATATAATAGTACTTAAGAATTTAATGTTAATATTTAAAATGTTAATTTATCAATACCTACTGGTCATCTTTGAGAATAATGAAACTGATTGCTGTAGCAAGGGGAGTATTCTTTTTCCACACTTAGTTTTGAATCTCAACAAAGTTCTATTATTGTAATGCTTTGTTCTTAGAGCTGTGACTTTCACCTTAAATATACTGTCCTTGTGAATTGAGGTACACCTGTTGCTTCCAGTACTGTTGTCATTCAGCTTTCAGTGCTGTATGGCTTTAGTACCTTTCTGTAATTATTTGGTGAAATTGTTTTTATTTGCTATATTTAGCTGTTTTTCTCAGGGTTTCCCCACTGTGAGCATTTCTGCTTTTTAGTCAATTAATGTTATTGTGCTATGTTTCAGCAAAAGAAAAATATGCATGCTTATTCTGTTAAAATAGAGCAAAGTTGTAGTGCTTTGTAAATCTGCCATTCATTTGAATTCTGGATTTGTACCTGATAGGCATAACTTCCTGTTTAGCTTTACAAAGCTAGGTGGTACAAACAGCAGTTACAGTTTGATAGTGTGAGAAGTTGTTAAGAGCAATCACAACACTTAGGAAATCCTTCAAAGAAAATATTAGTACTCACTTCTAACTTTTTACAGAATCGGTAGAATGATCCACCTGCCCAGTCTCCAGCAATTAACTAGATTTAGAAAAGAACTGAATTTCCCTGGCTTTAGTTTTCATAGCATCACTATTACCCTGTTACTGGAACAGCAAGAATATGGTGATAATTTAGGACCAATTTGATTGTTGTTTTTTTTTCTCACAAATTGAGTGCCATTTCCTTCTTCCACGTGAACCAAAGTGTAACTTTTCCAGCAGCAATGAGGGAAGATGCATTCCAAGTCCTTTGGAAAGACTGTTACTTGAGTTCATGTTGTGATACGCTTTTGGAGTGGTGATAAGCCTCTGAGCTGGTTTCTTTAGAAGCAGAGTCACTGCTCTGTTCTCCACATTTTGCTGGAGAAATAGAATTAAATTTAAAATGACAAAGTCTTACGGAGTTTATTCTACTGTATGAGGGGCTTTCTGTCCTCAATGGGAATCTTTTTTTGTGGGTTCCAACAAAAGAGCATCTTGTGCAACTTTGCATTGCTTTCAGTTAATAGTAATTCTTTATTTTGAATTCAATCAAAGAAAGTGGAACTGCAAAGAGATTTTTACTGGCATTGTTCTGAAGTTTTCATCAAGTGTTATCATTAACATCTTGTTTTGTCATTGTTTTCATAATTCCTTTAGCCATGTAACAGCAAAATCAGTAACTACAGTCTATACCTTTGATGTTTTTGGACAGGAAGATGGAACTAGTAGTACTCTTTACCTGTCTCTGTAACAGCTGAATCTTCCCTGTGTGAATCAATAAGAAAAATTGCTTCTTCTGTCAAACTTAGCTATTCACATGAGATTGCATCACCTTTAGCCAAAGAATAAAGTTCTTTTTTACTATTTTTTAAAGTACAATTTTATTCACAGAATCACAGTCAAATTATTCTGTCAAATACCTAGAGATTCTGCCAATACTAATTATTTCCTTGAAAGTATTTTGGAAGATTAAAATACAAAGTGCAAATTGCTTGAAAACAACTTGAAAACTGAGAGTGCGGTTCATCTAAATGTGCATCTTCAATTCAGAGTATTTTCTTTCCTTACAGACTTTCTATCCATAGATTGTTGTTCAAGAATTCTTCTTATTTATTTGGTTATTTTCCCAGTCATTTTTGAAGATAATGAGTTTTTTTTTTTTTTTCATCACATGGTAAGAGGACTTCTTAGGACTTCTTTTTTGGTCAGTTTTCCTTGTCTAGTGGGAGACTGTGTTAAAACTTTTTTTTCTTTCTTTTTCCTGAGGATCAAATTTTTCCCCCTTTTCTGGCTTACAAGTGCTTTTGCCCCACTGTTATCTTAAATTAATAGAGATACCTAAAAACTTAGGTGGACTTAGTGAGCTGAGTATTTCTTTGTGGCAGCTGTATTTTGAGGAATTTTGGATGTTAACTTTCAGACTATTTTTCTGTCTTTTCAGGTCTCTGGATGGCAGACTCTGAAAAGAGATGCTGTTTTAAGAGGTATGCCTCATGTAGGCCAAAATATTCTGGACTGGTTTCTATATAAATGATAAGGTTGTACTTCTGAGGAGTCCCTCTGTGGATCCTCTCTATAATCTTGCATGAATAATAGTTTTAGTGCTGACATCTCTCTGAAATGTGAATGCTTGTACCGAGATATGCTGGCTTATCAGTGACACAATTTTAGTTGAGAGGCCTGTAATACATTGCCTAACTTTTTGCTTGATCATCTTAAAAGAACATTGCCATAGTGGACGAAGTGGATGAAGCGCAAACAAAATGAGTTGACTTTCTGAAATGTGCATATCCCCTTCCAGCCTCTCCTGATCTCTATGTGTGTGGGTTCATTTGTTTGCTTGTTTCTTAATTGGGAATTTAGTCCAGATTTTGTAAATGTCCTCAGTCTCTTTTTGGTGTTTTGTAAGACTTCCAGACAGTGAAAGGCTGACACCATGCCAACAGTGTGGTTTAAAGTAATGTCAGCTGGAACCAAGATGAAGAAATACTAATCTTTTTGCAAATTATCTTTTTTTTTTCATGTTAGCTGAATGTTTGGAACATTTTCTGTGTTTGTTTGGGATTTCGTGTTCCAGCACTGAAAGAAAGTGTCTCTTGTCTCTTCATTGTTGGTATGTTGTTTCTGAATAATTGATTGCTTGGCAGCTGTTAAGAAAACAGTCTCTTCAAAATGGAATTCTTCTACCAGGTCTCCCATCCATTTCAAGCAGATGTGGTGGCATATTAGAAAAGTAGGCTTTGTAAGAGAAAGATTGGTGTATTTTCTTAACTTTTTTAAACAGGATCTCTTAATTCTTTATAACCACTTCAGAGGGCTTCCTATTTTTCTAAAGCAGTGCAATGCTGATTTGTTCTGCCTCCAGAATAATAATAAGAATGAAGTACTAATAACTTGGGTTAAGAGTGGCTCTTCAGTTATTAAGTAAGATTTAGATGTTGCTCGCTTTTATGCAGTGTTTACAAAAGTCCTAAAGAAAGTGATGCTAAGAATTAGGGAGGATGTTACTGCTATTTTCAATACAACCTGTATAGAGAAATTGAGATGAGGGTACTGCACTGCTCTTGGAGGTGCACACTTGTAGACTGAGAGGTGTTGTATGCAAGTTGCAATGCAGAGGATTCCTATGAGACAGTAGGAGCTTTTATTGCCAGGGAGGGTGATCTGGCCCTGGATCTGGCCCTGGATCTGGCTGCCCAAAGAGGCTGTGAAATTTTCATTGTTGAGCATTTTCTGAGTGAAGCAGGAATAGCCCACTGTAACTCAATTTAAGTGGGCCCACTTTGAGTGCAAGGTAGAGCAGCTTGGAGAGGTTACTTCATTATATCCATATGTAACATGCTGAAGGGACACTTCTTATGAATTTTACATTTCCTATAAAAACAGTTGAGGCTCAGGTTGGTGTGTTGTGTGTCTTTTTTGTGTGGTGGTGGTTTTTTTCGTGGGGTTTTTTTTGTTTTTTGTTTCATTGTTTTTTTGGGGGGTTTTGGGGGGTTTTTTGGTTTTTTTTTTGTTTTGGTTTTTTTGTTTGGTTTGGTTTTTTTTGTTTTTTTTTGTTTGGTTTTGTTTTGTTTTGTTGGTTGGTTGGCGAGTTGAAAATAGTTTTGTGATTATAGGTCTGAGGAGTTATTTCTTACTATTCCTGCAACATGGTTTTGAGGAAGAAGAACTGTATTTTGGCTTCAGTGTCCATTTGTTGACTCACTAAAAAATAAGATTTTAAATTTCTTTACTGAAATGTCATGGTTCAGTCCGTGGGTTGAAAGTTTCAAAGTTATCTACAGTTCTTAAAGTTTGAGATTGCTTGCTGTCATAGGTTTCTATTTGAGCAGGTAAATCTTAGAACAACTAACAATTTAATGTAGGAGAACTAAAGAATTTCTGTGTTACGGAGATTTGACTTTCTTTACTTTGGCATTGTAAAAACTAAATTAAAGGATGGTTTTCTGTTGTTTGTTATCTGCTGTAAGGGTTTAGTGGGAGCCTGAGGTTTTGCAGTGTTCAAATGAGCCATTAGGTTTGGAAAATCATATTGTAAATGTTCCGAATTTGGTCTGTCCTCTAATTTACCTGTTTTCATATAGAATGGTAGCTTTCTATGAAACTTTCTCCTCTGAGCTTGACTGTGATCCTGTGAAAGATTTAGAAGCTCTTGAGCACGCATCTTCTACAGTGAATGATGGGTCACATTACAAAATAAGGAAAATGTAAATAGTCTTTTAGAAGCTTGCTAGTCTTACTAAATCCTGCACAGTCTAGGGAGTCTGTAAAAAAAGTAGTATCAATTGGGTGATACGTTTTTGGTCTGATTTTTTTTTAATATATTTTTTGGCAAGAAGGTATCAGCCTAGGTTGTGCTCTGGAAAAATAAACTTATCATCTGCTGTTATTGCTTCAAGCTGGTGTGCATGACTTTACTGTCAAGCTGATTCTCTGTGTTTTCTTTTTACAGCAGTCAGTTCTAGATGTTGAGCTCACACTAACTTCATGGAGTTGGTGTCTATGATTGTGATGGTCTACCAGTCATCCATAGCTTGAGAACAGTGTTTAGTAAGAAGTTCAGCTTGTTTATTACACAGATAGGCAGAGATAGTAAATTCATAGGATCACATGATAATTCAGGTTAGAAAACACATCAGGAGTTCATGTCCTTCATGTGATGTAACCTGTAATTGGACCTGAGGGAATGGCATTACCTGTGTCAGGGGGGATTTGGGTTACATATTGGGGAAAGGTTCTTCTCTCAGAGGCTAGTTGGGCACTGGAACACAGGCTCCCCAGGGAAATGGTCACAGCACCCAGCCTGACAAGAAGCATTTGGACAACACTCTCAGGCACATGATGTGATTCTTAGGAATTTGGACTTTATGATTCCGTGGGTCTCTTCCAACTCAGGATATGCTATATAATCCAGCTGCTCAAAGCAGAGTAAACTGAGGTCAAACCAAGTGGCTCAGTGTGTTATCCAGATATCTGTCTGTGTTTTTAAGCTGCACAGTTTCTTGGGAAGGTGTATTTAGACTCCTGTGGGTTTTGTTTTTAAGGTTAGATTACTTGTTTTGGAGGTATGTGAAGTAATTTTTAGCTTTCCATTCAGCATATAACTGTTTGAGAGATGGGAAGATGTGTTCTGTGAAAGAGATACCTGAAATTCAGATTCGAAAAAAATACCCCTTTTTCAAAGGGAAGGTGTTTAAGGGAGACCTGGATTTGTCTGAAAAATAGAAAAGTAGGTTGTGTGATTCTTAGTCAAACTTGATGTTTTGGATGTTGTGTGGTTTTGCTGTTTAGTTCCAGTTTGTATGAGATTGCTGGCATGAATTAATTGCGTGTGCAGAACACTCTAGCCTAAGCAAAAGGATGTCACTTCATTCAGAATACTTTGGAGGAATCCAGCATCTGGCAAACATGCTTTGCTTCTTTTACATTACTACATGTTTATATACCAAAAGTAGCTCTTTGAAAGTCTACTTAAATAATAATAAAAACAGATGCAGAGACTTGTGAAGGACAAAATTGAGATTTTCTCAAAAAATTGAGATTTTGTCAAGAGAAGGGTCATCTTGCATTCATGGGAGGCCAGCAGTTAAAAAAAAAACTAGTTCGGTCTTCATTTGCTACAGTTTGGTAAACTCAGTATTTGCATGTTTGATAAACTCAAATAAACTGAAATTTTCAGGGTGATTGGACTGATATAAATCTTAAATATTTGGGAAATATATTTTTAATTAAAATCTGTACTCTTAATGTTAAAGTAGCAGTCTTTACAACAAGCTGGGATTGAGATAACATAGAACTTGGACTTGGCATATCAATTATTATATACAGTGTTAACATCTTGTGAATATTTTGAACTTCCATCTTGCTTCTAATATCCAGATCTAATGCACATTTTTCTCCTGCAGCAGTGTACTTCAGATTATATATGATTACTTAAAATAAGTGTGTGGTGTGTTTTTTTGTGGTGGGGTGGTAACAACTTGGTTATCTTATATGATAAAAGTAGTACTTAATTTTTGTTTGGCGGTAGGCTGTAGAAACATGGGTATCTTGGGATGCCTTCCCAAAAGCAGATGTGTGGTTCAAATAGCCTAGTATCCCTTCTGAGGTGATAGCTAATGTATTCCAGGTAGGAACATGAAAGACATTCTGTATTAGCCACCTATTCACATGGAGAGTTTCTTCTTAAGCATTGTGTGTAGTAGCTTAGCTTTGTATTTCCTAGTATGACTGTATATTATCTAAAAATGCAGTAATAATGAGAAAAAAAACACCAACTCGATGATGAAATCTGAAATTATGTTATTACTGAAGTGATACAGAGCAGGCAGGTGATAAATGTGGAATTACTTTACATATTGTGGAATTACTTTATGTTTCTAATTAGTTGCTATGATTAGTGGATTTAATTTCTTATATGAGGTTGTAACATTAGTGTCTCTATTTTTTCTTTATATGTGTCATTAGTTCTGCTAAATTTTTTTTCTATTTCCCTTTAGGAAGCAGTTCAAGTTTTCTGCAAAGTCTGAGTATTTATGTTATCTGACTGAACTGACATCTTGGTAATATGCCATTTTTTTGAGAGCTTCTCACTACCTTTCTAAATAGATAAGAAGTGGTCTGGCCTTTTTAATTTTTTTTTTTTTTTTTAATAAGTTCTCTTGTGGTAGCATGTTAACTGCTTTGAAAGGCAAGAGAGTCATTCTGAGTTCTTCTTTTTCCTAAGCCTAGAGGACATGGGTCACAACTGTACAAAACCCAGGCTTACGTAAACTCTGACACTGATAGTTTGCTTACAGACCTTAAAAGTTGTATTGTTTATTGGAGATCCCATGTGTGCTGAAGCAACCATGTCTGAATCACTCCATGAACAGAGAAGAGATCCTTTTCCTGTTTCAATAGCTGGAAGAAAGCAGCTTCTTCCAGGCCTTCTGGAGAAATCTCCTACTGTGGGCTCTATTACCATTTGAAACTGAGATGTCTACTGCCCTGGAAAGACCTGTTACCTTTCTGTTACTTCTTCCAATAGTTCTTACTTTCAGTCCTTTAAACATCTAATGAGTGAGACTTTCTGTCCTCCTTAAAAGGTGTATGAAATTTTCATAAGGTTGATTTGATAGGCTTGCTTTTGATATTCTAGATGATACTCATTTGTCCAGTTCTAAAATGTATACAGTTTTTTTTCCTGTTAAATTGGAAAAGTGTGTATTATTCTTGTTATCATCTTTTTTTTGTTTTTTTTTTCTCTGGCACAATGGGCTTTACTATTTTTTTATATTATTTTTGCCTTTGTTGTATGGTTTTATCACTGTTCTTGTAATATTATACTCCACCTGAAATTTTTTCTTTGTTTGTTGATGTTTCTTCTAGTGGCAGTGTTTATCTCTACTGTTCTGAGGAAAAATTATATTTTTTTTTCTAGAAAATAAACAAATTCTTTGCTTCAGATTTCACTATTAAGTCTTTGCCTCTTCTGCCTTAGTTGTGCTTGGATTCTGCCTGTGGTTATCCTGAACACCTTCATCTGAATTCCTGCCTAGACAAGTAACTAGACTTGTATTGATATAGCCCTTTTTAGGATCTGTGTAGCCTAATTTCACTTTTGTCTGTCATGAATTGTGGTTTTTTAGCATGCTCACTTTGTATTTAACTGGTGTCTTGGTGCCATCCCTTGAACTCTTCTTGAAGTGTGATGTTGAATAGCTCTTCCTCAGCACCACAGAAATGTACATAGCTCTTGCAGTAGCTTCTAACTGATGATCTCATGCACTGACTTGCAAGGATTTAATGTGTGGCTGGTTTTCAGAGGGTTAAAGATAATTCTAGAGTTTAGAAAAGTAATTCAGTTTCTGGGTATAGGTTCTCACCTCTTTTGTCCACCGTAAAACCAATCTGCTCTTTTATTCTGCTGTAATCAGAGGTCACTAGATTTATAACTAAAACTCAAATACTGTAAATTTGAATTTTTTTCCCCCATTGTTTACGTCTTAACTATGAGAACTGGAGGTCTGTGTAGTGCTTTTTGTATAGGACAATGCAGATTTGAATGGGTGGGTGTTGGATATGTTTCTCCATAGTTTATAATAGAACATACGGTACTTCTCTGCACTGGAATAGTTCAGATGGGTGTGGAAGTTTGCTGTTTGATAGTTCTTTTTTCTTAGTACCACTTCACTGAACATAGGAAAAAAAAAAAAAAAAAAAGACAAAATTAAAGATCAGACAACCTTGTTACAATATCTCTGTGTGAAACTTGGGGAACATGTGTCGCCATTCAAATTCTGTAACGTTTTCCAAACCAAGCTAGATGGAAACCAGTATTTGTGAGCCAGGGACAGTAAAATCACTTTAAAGGAAAGCAGTGTAATTTGGTAATTTCTGCAGTGTGAGAACCAAAGGTAGTAGGCTGTAAGCAAGTGTAGCCTGCTCTGTTAATTAACTAGAATGCTGGTCAAGTTCTGGGAACAGTAAAGTTTCCAAAATATTTTTTAACAGTATATTTGTAAAGGCATGGGCTTTGTGTGGTGTTTTCTCTCCAAGGAAATGGTGTTGCTGCAAAGAAAAGTTAAATGAGCTTTTCTATTTTTGATTTCTAATTTTTTTTCCTTTTAAATATGCTTATGTCATCCCATGCTCAAAAAAAAGGAAAAATGTCTAGTTCAAGTTTTAGCACAACATACTGCTCCTCTGCCAATGGGATTATTTTAATCTGTAATGTAATCTTTAATTAACTTGTGTTTAAATGAAAGGGTTTTCAGAAGGTTTACTGTCTGGCCCCATTATTGAGAGACAGATTCAAAATTCTGCTTTAACATAGTGACACAAGACAAGCACTTAAAAGTGTGGTTAAACCTAACAGTTGCTTTGACTTTTCAGTTGTCAAAACATTTTTGAATCTGAAATTACTTTGGGGATTTTCCCCCTTCATATTTTGTGAGTTTTCCATCATTACTAGACCAAATATGATGACTCAAGTTACCAGGATAGTAGGGTTTCACCTTAGATCTGAGTCTGTTGGTTGGTAAAGGAGCTTATTAGTAGCATATAGGAAAGGCCATTTTCTATGCTCTTGCAGTACTGACTTGCAAAATAGTGTGGGGTTTACACTGTTTAGCTTCTGTGAAATGACATAAAAGCTAGTGCCACCACTGTGCGTCCACATCCATGTATGTTGTACCGAAGTCTGGAGCCGGGCTAGCACAAGAGAACCATTTATTCCCAAATGACTACAACTGTGTTACTTTATGATATGTCTCTTCCACAGACACCAAAGATGCTAACAAGGAAGATTAAGCTTTGGGACATTAATGCCCACATAACCTGTCGTCTGTGCAATGGATACCTGATAGATGCTACTACTGTAACAGAATGCTTGCATACTTGTAAGTAGAAGCATAATTAAGTTAAAGTTGCTGGCTTGGTTTTTTTTTTTTTTTTTTTTTTTTTTTTTTTTTTTTTTTTTTAAACTTGATGTGCAACATGCTGTAGTGGTTTTCAGCTGAAATTTAAATACCTATTGTTCATCAGCCAAATTAGTATGTGCTTTACTAGATCGCTTTTCTTTAACAGATGAATTGCTTTCTTAACAAAGCAAATGAAGGGAACTACTTCCTTTGCATCTGTGCTGCATAAACTTGAAGCCATGTGCAATTAGTGGTAATGGAAATATTCAAGAATGCAGTCTGTCTTCATACTAAAGGAATGTGGAATACCTAGTTCTCTCTTCTGTGACAGTTGATGTAGCTTATGTTCTCCACCTGGAGCCTTTCACATGTCTGTTTCTGTCCTGTTCCTCTGCAGAAAGCAGAGTAGTTTATTGATAAAGAAGAATTATATTGTATTGTATCCTAGAAATAAGTTAGTATTCCAAAACATTGTGATTAAGTAGTTTGTTGTTAAGTTACTTTGTGACTTTTTACTTTAATGTAAACAAAGGATGACTTAGAACCTTGCAACACATCCCATGTTTTAAAATTACTCTGCCACAATATTTATGTTCATTGGAAAAAGCTAGTATGTTATTTAATTAGTTTAATGACATAGTCATACATTTTCTTGAAAGGCAATTATTTGGTGACTGTGTCTTCATCAGAAAACAGAAAGTGTCAGCAGACTTCTTCACGTTATATATCTGACAAAGGGGAAAGGCAGTGCTCACAATTTGTTAGTGATTATGCTTTTTATTATATTCCATAATATAATAAAGCTCTGCTTATAATATATAAAGCTCTGTTTATCAGCCTTGATTAATTTGTTGTACTTGTCACGCTTTGTGTTGTTCTGGATATCCTCATAGAATCTAGGATTATATAATGATTCGTTCTGAGATTCCAAGAACCACAGAATGGGTCTGGAATCTATATCCAAACCCCGGGCCATGGGCCTATCTGGTCAACATCTACTGGATCAGGTTGCTCAAAGCCCCATAAAACCTGGCCTTGAATGCTTCCAGGGTTGGGACATCCACAATTTCTTTGGGCAACCTGTGCCAGTTACCCTCACAGTAAAGAATTTCTTTCTAATACCTAATCTGATCCTATCCTTCTTCAGTTTGAAGCCATTCTCCCTTGTCCTGCTAGTACGCACCCCTGTACAAAGTCCCTCCCCATCTCTCTTGTGGTGTCCTTCAACTTCAGGAAAACTGCTTTAAGGTCTCTGCAGAGCCTTCTTGCTTCATGTCTCAATTTCTGTAGTACTGTTTTCAGAGCTAGACTTCTACTTAGTTTTGCCCAAATTTCTTTACTGCTGCTAGTAAGTAGAGTGTATAGAAAATTAGTATCATAACAAGTTAAGATGGCTGTCAGAGAGCTAGAGAGAGGTCATTTTTCATTGTTTTTTTAAAAATAAAACCTCACAAATACCCTTCAGCTGATATCATCCACACTATACCTTATGTTTGCTAATGGAGGATATACATAGATTAATCCACAGTGGTACAGTGCTTGCTGCAAAAGTCAGGGAATGTTATCTTAGAACCTTTTCCTGCTTCTTTTTCTGGGGTTTTCTTTGTGTTGTTTCTCCTTTACTTTGACAGTTTATATTTTATGAATATTACTTCACTCAGTGCTCTGTAGAATTAGTTTTGTGAGAAGAGGCACAGGGTCCTGTCTTTTAAAAAAATCTACATGCATGTTGGCATTGTTTGCATTGTATAAGATAATGCTAATAATGTATGTTCCTGGAAAAGCAGTCTTGCGAAATCTATCATGAAATTACCCTGTGTGTTGAGATGGTGATTTCTCTTCTAAATTATACCACTTTGAAACTTTAATTCTCCTTTACTCAGAACTACACATTTTTCTGAACTTTGCAATTTTTCTCTAATTTCCTGATCTTCAGCCATTCAAAGTCTCTTCAGTAGCAAATGAAGTTCCTGAGTCCTTTAGTGGAAGTAATTTGGAGGACCAAGGCCAGTCCTTAGGAGGAACAGGGCAAGTTTTTTGTAAAACTGAATTCAGGAGGAATTCTTTTATTTGTTTCTCTGCTGTGGTTTTAGCTTATTGGTGACAGGTAGGCCTGTAGGTCAGTTGCTAAAAACTTCATTAGTAGTAAAGTCTTAAGTATTTTTTTTTACTTGATATCTGTTCCCTGATTAAACTGGGCTAGATGATATATGCAGGTCTTGTTAAACTTTGTGTTTGTAATGTCAGTTTTGTTAGTGTTTACATGTGAAAGCTATCCTTCTATTTTATGAAAGGGAAAACCTCATGTTATTGAAGGTTTCATCTTCTGGATTCATCAGGATGATAAAAGGTTGTCTTAAACTAGATACTGAAATGAAGAAAGTCAAGAGAAGTAAAACTGTTAAAATAAAAAAGTGAGCATTAGCCTTTCCTCTTCCTGTTTTTGATGAAACTTCTCTGATGTGTTTAAGAAATAAGAAAATGTACTGCTCAGTTCATGTCCACATCAGTGCCGAAATATCTGGGTAAACAGATTAGAAATACTG
The DNA here is from genome assembly GCF_001522545.3 of Parus major. Taxonomy (NCBI): domain Eukaryota; kingdom Metazoa; phylum Chordata; class Aves; order Passeriformes; family Paridae; genus Parus; species Parus major. Next base: position 44,936,152 of record NC_031799.1, read on the forward strand.
GAAAACCAAGGTAATAAAAAATACTGGTAATAATATTGTTTGAAACCATAGAATGATTTCCATGTTGTCTATCCATTACTCTAAAGACTATCAGTTTCAGGAGAGTTTATTAATCCAAACCTGACCCCAGAAAAAAGGAATCTAGGTGGCTGCACTGCCCTTCATGAGCCATCTAGTGGCATTTATTTGGATACTATGCTGAGACTGAAACTTGCCAGAACATTAGCCAATTTGTGACCAGTTAATTTTGAGAGGAGTTAGTGCTTACCTAGTCCAGGCTGGAAGATGTACTGACATAGGATGATGTTTCAGATACCACAGACCACAGAATGCTTTGGGTTGGAAGGGACCTTAAAAAAGTCACCTAATGCATCACCACTGCAATGGGCAGGGGTGTCTTCTGCTGCATCAAGTTGCTCAGAGCTCTTGGTGAAGCTGTGCTGGCTGCCTGCAATCACCTCCCTGTCCTCCATGTGCCTTAGCACAGCTTCTAGGAAGATCTGTTCCATGATCTTTCCAGATACAGAATGAAGGCAGTCAGGTTGGTGATTTCCAGGTCTCTCTACCACTTCCTAAAAGTGGAAGCAATGTTTCCCTTTTTCTGGTCACCAGGGATTTCACCTGACTGTCAGGTATATTGCTGTGAGTGGCTTGGAAGCTACATCAGCCAATTCAAGACACTGGATCTTCAAGACATCTCATCAGATCCTAGAGACTTAAGTGTATTCATGTTCCCAGGTGTTCATGAGTCTGATCTTTTCATATAGTGGAAGGGACTTTACGTCCCCAGTGCCTCCTTTGCAGTTCAGTCTCCTTTGCAGTTCAACTGTGCGAGAGCTGCGGGAAGAGAAATTGCTAGAGAAGACTGAGGCAGAAAAGTAGAATACCTCAGCTTTCTTCTTGTTCATTGTTACTGGTTTGCCAGTCTTGTTCATCTAGGGGTGGGTACACATTATTTTACCACCTTTTTCTGACATACTTACAGAAACTCTTACAATTCTTCATATCCATTGCCAAGTTCAGCTGTGATTTGGCCTTTCTGACCCCTCCTTACACAACTTACCTTACAACATCCTTGTACTCTTTCCAGGATACTTGTCCCTACATCCTCAGTCAGATTCTTGCTTTTATTGACTTGTTAGGAATGGAGTTTTGCTTCACTTTTGCAAATGGATCCACTGTTCTGGCACTCTGCTGGAACAAGCTACTGTGCGAGATGTGTGCTTAATGTGCAGATCTATGAGGCTTTGTCTGACCTCTGCCACCAACAGTCCTGTCACCCTAGGTGTGTAAATACAAAGCACAATGCAAAGTTATAATGCCTCATTTACTGTTACTTTATTTTTTTAATTAACCAGTGTTTATGTAACTTTAGTGTCTTCTTGTTTGAGAGGTAGATGGCACTACAGTTACAGAAATCCTTTCATTTTGTGTGATAAGTGCATTAATACCAAGACTACATGAACTAGTGCGCTTCAAGAAAACCTCTGTTCTTTTCTCCATACCCCTTTCAGTTCTAACTTCAAGTTAGTGATTATAGCATGTAGTGGTGTATTTTATGAGTACTATTTTGGGGCAGGACACAGGAGAGTGGTGTATAAATAGTTTAATTTGAAAGAGATCAGTGATTATGTGTATCCATATACAAATGTGCAGCTTAATAGTGAAAGACTGCTTTAGCAACTCCTAGCAGGACATTTTACTAATACTGAGCGTTTGTGACAATGCAGTTGTTTTTTTTCTGGTGGAAGTTGAGCTGTAGTATACTCTGTGAAGGTTAGAATTAAAATAACACCCAGATAGCCACTTTCCTGCTTCGGATTTTTTTTTTCTTTTTTTTTTTGTGTTGGCTTTATTGCCACCATACACATTTGTTCTGTGTGCAGCCATGGTTAAAGCAAATATGTTTAGTTTAGTATCTTAATGGAAAGTAGTTCCTGTAATGTCATCTATGCAAACTGAATGCTGACCTGCTAGAAATTGTTATTCTAGTAAATTTCAGATTTGTTGTATGTATATGTTTTATGCTGTGTTAAGAAGGTTTTCGATAGGTACGGATGCTTTAATTCTACTGCATCCCTTCCGTGTATCAAGAAGATTAATGAATTAGACATCATCATGCATATATGATGTAAAAAAATAACTTTTTAATTGTGACTGTCTTTGTTACTAGTCTGTAGAAGCTGCCTAGTAAAATATTTGGAGGAAAACAACACCTGTCCAACCTGTCGGATTGTTATACATCAGAGCCACCCATTACAGTATATTGGGTAAGTATAAAAGCAAAAATGCAAGTAGCTTCATTCTGGTTTATACCCTTTGATACAGTACAGCTTCTCCCAAAATTTTCATTCCTGCTCATCAGCATGTTGAATATTTAAAAAGAAGTTTGAAGGAGATTGAGGAGGAGATACAGGATGAAACTTCTGCTATGAATTTGCAAGGCTGTAGCATGGCAGCTTGTTCCAGACTTAAAAACAAATGAATACTTAAATGTTTAATTTCTGTGTGATTTTTAATAGGATTTAGTAATTACTAATTCTGTACACTTGGGTTGTAAAAATTATATATATATATATATATAAATATTTATAGGAGTTACACTTTTAGAAAGTCATCAAACATTAGTCTCAGTTGAACAATGCTTTTCAGCTTCTGACAGTAATGAACAAAATAATTTTCAGCTTTATTGTTCAGTTAATCTTTCAAAGGTCTGATTAGGTCATAGGAGCAGATAAGAATGTCATAGAATCATCATAAAATGGTTTTGGTTGGAAGGGACCTTTTGACATCTAGTTCCAGCTGCCCTGCTGTGGGCAGGGATGCCCGTTACCTGGATCAGATCTCTCAAAGTTCCATGCAGCCTGGACTGAACATTTCTGGGGATGAGATATGCACAATTTCTCTGGGCCACCTCTTCCAGTCTTATCACTCTCAGTGAAATATTTCTACCTATTATCTAACCTACACCTCCTCTCTTTTAGTTTAAAACTATTCCTCCTTGTCATATGACTACATGGTCATGTAAAAAGTCTGTTTCCAGCCTTCCTACGGGTTCTCTGCATGTGCTGGAAGGCTGCTCTGAGGGCTCCCTGCAACCTTTGTTTTCCAGACTCTACAGCCCCAACTCTCTCAGCTTGTTTTCACAGGAGAGGAGGTCTGTCCCTCCCATCATTTTCATGCCTGTCCTCTGGACTCACTCCAGCGGGTCCACATCCTTTTTATTTGAGGGCCCCAGAGCTGAAAGCAGTGGTTTAGGTGGGGTCTTTTGCAGGCAGAGTAGGACAGAATCACTTGCTTTGATTTGCTGCCAGGTTTCTTTTGATGCAGCCCAGGATGCAATTTGCTTTCTGTGCATATGCATATGCAAGTGCATATTGCCAGGTAATGCTAATTCTCCCATTCTTTAATACCCCCAAAGTCCTTATCCTCAGAGCTGCTCTCAATCACTTCTCTGCCCAGCCTGTATTTGTACTTGGGATTACCCCTACCCAGGTGCAGGACCTTGTACTTGGCCATGTTGAACTTTGAGCTTCACATGGACCCACCTCCTAAGCTTTCCTTCCTTCTTCCAGTGTGTGAACTGCCCCACAGATCTTGGTGTTGCTGGCAAATTTGCTGAGGGTGCCCGCCATCCCACTGTCACTGACAAAGATGTTAAACAGCAATGGTTCCACTACTGACCCCTGAGGGACCTCTTGGCTATTGAACCATTCATCACAACTCTTTTGAATGCAGCCATCCAGCCAATTCCTTATCCACCAAGTGCTGCATTGGTCAAATCCATGTTTCTCCAGATAGGGTCAAGGATGTTGTTGCAGGACAGCATCTAATGTTTTTGCACAGTTCCAAGGCAGATGCCTTTCCTCATCTGCTGTCTCTGTAACCTCATCATAGAAGACCACCAAATCTGTCAGACACAGTTTAGTCTTAGTGAAAGCCATGTTGGCTGTTGCCAGTCACCTCCTTATTTTCCATCTGCATTTACATAGTATAATTGCATTTTCACTAAGTATTTTTGTTGGGGTTTTTTCTCCTTTTCTTGTCAGAAAAGACATTCTTTCTTTTCCGTGAGTGCTTTCTTTTCATTTTACTGCAGTGTAGTAACTCTGCTGAAAATGCATTGTGATGGTGTGTCTGCATTAGCTGTTGCATATCAAGTAGTGTTTTGTCTTCCATTATAAAGAACTTGAATTGTTCATAGCATTTTTCAATGTGCCTTTCTCACTTCTATAAAAATTTCAGAAGCAATGGTTATAGCAAATAAGTTTGATTGCACTTCTACAGAAAACTGTCAGTATTTCATATACAGTTATGTTGCTCAAGCCATCCTCATTCAGGAGCCTGAAACTAAGTATGCTGTCTCCACATTTATATAATACACTGATAATATCCTGTATGAGTGTGTAATTAAAGGGATAGGTAGATGCAAATAGGCAAGAATGAGTAAATGACATGTAAACAAAAACAACATATTGGTCTTGTTTTTTTGTTCAAAAAGGGGCCAGGAAACAACATGATATTGAGAACACCTGGAAGGCAATTTGTTATTTGACTTTCGTTGTTGAATAGACTTCAACTCAAGTCAGTTAGAACTAGTTGTAAAATATTGTCTCATCAAAACTGAAGCAAACTTTGTCCTACGTTTGGATATATTCACGTACCTTTTTAAAAAAATAATTGACAGTCTAGAGTTTTACAAGGTATTTGAAAGTAGAGGTTTAAACTTCTATTCATCTCAGTCTGTCTGGAAAATAGGTAAACCAAATGTGTCTCCTTGTTTATATTTCTAAATACTGTTAAATGGCATCATAAAATCTTAAAATTTTTTAAGACCTTAAAGATGATCTGTATGATCTAGTTCCAGCCCCCAGATTGCCACCTCTGATGTAATGATGATGTCTTACTTACATAGTTCTGTTGAAATATTTGTGGCAATGTATTTGCAGTCCATATGTGACACTTCATAGTCCAAGCCTGAGATTGCTACTGGTCAAAATGACATGAATTTAGGATAAGTGATATTCTGAATATTTTTGAATGACATGAATTTAGGATAAGTGATATTTTGAATATTTTTGTAGTGCTACTTAAAATATTGTTACTACTGTTTGTAATGTCGTGATTTGTCGCCGTTTCTGTACTTGCTTACTGATTTCCACTGCAGATTCAGGACATGATACTGCAGATTCTTTGGGGTAATGACATTGCAGCAGCCAAGGCAGACATTTGAATTGCTTCTTAGATTATTTCTTAATTGGAATTTAATGTAATATTTAATTTCTTTTGACACTGTAACTTATTTTAGACTAGAATGGGATTTTTCTGGGTGAGCTGAGGATTTGAGTTTAGAATCTTAAGTGGCCCTGCTGTTCTACTTGTGGTGGGATTATTACCTTTTTTTCATTTGAGCCACACTACCTCTACAAGCTACTTCGGTACATAATGCTTCTCACAGTTAAAATGTTGTCTTTTAAGAACAAAGTAAAATTTAGGTTTTTTTGTGTTCTTTTTGTGTGAACTGTTCTCATGCATTTTAGAAGAATCTTAGTAAAGGTAACTAATCTAGAAGTGTGAGAAATTAGTCTATAGAGTGAGAAACAAGCTATCCTTGATTGTTTTGTAATAAAAAAGAGTTTATCTCTAAGTTGGAAAAGAATTTTAGATTATTAGTTACATAATTGTTTTGATGCAGCAGGATGTATTCAGTGGGGTGATTTCCTCCACAGCATAGTCTTTCTCAAACTTTCGTTTATTTTCTGTCTTAGCCTGTACTTTTTTCATAATTTGTTTTGTATTGCTGTTCTTTCTGATTTAATAGGAATATTGATTGAGAAGTAAAATTCTGCTTAGGTAAATTTAAAGATTTTTGCATATGGTTAGTACTGGAACTTTTTAAAGAGAAATGTTTTCAATTAAGATGGTGAACTTAAACTTTTGATTTTGTTTTTTGGTTTTTTTTTCCTTGCTAGTCATGACAGAACAATGCAAGATATTGTTTACAAACTTGTGCCAGGCCTCCAAGAAGGTAAGTTGTGGTGTGACCTTTTTAAAGGTCAGTTTGCAGATAATTCTTTGACATTAAAAAAACCAAAATTTTCAAGTAATGGAAAAGGGGGTGAGAGGGGGCAACTGAGAAAAATATACAGTAGAAAGCCAGACTCTTTCATTTGTGTAATTAACACCAAGACTATATGAACTAGTACACTTCAAGAAAACCTCTGTTCTTTTCTCCATACCCTTTTCAGTTGTAACTTCAAGTTAGTGAGGATATCATGTAATGTAGTATTTTATAAGTTTTGGGACTGGATAGAGGATTAATAGCTGATTTTTAGCAATTACTTTAATTTAATTTCATACCTGTATTAGCAGCAACTGGGTGTGGGGGTGGTGAGAGGCAACATGGGATGTTTCTACCAAAAGCAATATTACGTAAAGCAGAATGGTCATTCAGCTTTTGAATGTTGCCATACCATAACTGATTTGTTTTTGTCAAACTGTGTACCTGTTGTCCAGGCTTTCTAGAATTCTCAGAGGTGAAATGCAATGCAGACTGCTTTTAGTTTCTATTTTGAGAGTTCTTTCCTATCAGGGAACTTCCAATTTCTGTTTTCATAATCCTATTTGACATTAGATCTGATAAACTAAAGAAATACTTTATAAAACTTTCTCAGTATTTTTTTTCTCTTAATGCATGTTAAAGCTTCCATTTAAATAGAGTATTTTAATCTCTTTAAGCTGCTTTTTAACCAGAGCATTTTCAAATATCGGTGTGATTAAGTAGGTACTTCAAAAATTATTTCTAGGATATTGAAAATCAGAAGTATATATAAAAAATCAAAACCAATGTTTTGACTGAAATAGGGTCATATTCAGAATGGGAGATATTCAAAATTAGCTGCTGTATTTTAAATTCCATCTCATTTTAGCAGTGATGGTATAAGTAGTAATTATACAGATAGCTTTATGCTGTTGTAATTCTGAAAAATAAGATGAGGCATGACTTGATGCGATAGGAGAGATAGAAGACAGTAAATAATGACACCACCACCACTTGTTGGCAATCCTTAAGTGGGAAGGGATTTGGAATAACTTCATAAATATTGCATTAGAACTTTATTACAGGGATTAATATTTGCAATTTTAAACAGCGGAAATGAAAAAGCAAAGGGAGTTTTATCACAAACTGGGCATGGAAGTTCCAGGGGACATCAAAGGGGAGACATGTTCTACAAAACAGCACCTAGATTCTCATCGAAATGGTAAATAGTCCTTTTTTTATTCTATCTTTGGTGGGTGACAGCTAGTAAATTGATCAACAGATCTGTTGGCAGTATGTGCCCAGTGGGTATATTACATTTACAATTTTCCTAACACTGTTTCCTAACAGTGAAGAATTGAGTCAGCATAGGATTGTTGCCTTGTCCCTTATTTGTGCACAGAATTCTTTTTTAGCTGTTACTAGCACATTGCTTGTGGCAAAATCGGTCTCCATAGTAGTGCGTACATGGGGACTGTGAAATTACCCTGCTTCTGGGCTGCTGGCAGCTGAACTCCGTAGGTATTTTCCTCTTTCGTGTCATAAGCTGTTGGCTGCAAGTGTTACTTGAGCCGATAAGCACAATTTGGGAATAGCAAAGCTTATTCTATACTTTTGTCCTGAAATGTGCTGTTTTAATTGTATTAGCATTATAATGCTAATACGACTAAACAACTGACAGCTAAACAACTGCTGAGTTTATCTGGGGTTTATATATAAAAATAATATGTATGTGTCCTGTATATCTGGGTTTTTTTATCTAAGGTGAAACTAAAGCAGATGAAAATATTAACAAAGAAACTTCGGAGGAAAAACAGGAAGAAGATAATGACTACCACCGAAGTGATGAACAGGTGGGCTCAAAGGGCACGCTCCAGTTTTATCTTGTGTTTTAGCTGTTGTGCTTTGGTAGGATAACTTGGATAATCTAACAGAGAAGAAAATAAGCTTCTTTCAAGCTACTTTTTTTGCTCTCTGATACAAATACGATGCAGTTTGGGTAATGCTTTTTTGTAAGCATGAGGTTTTACTTCTGGGTTTTGGCACGAAGGGAGAATACATTCAAATTTTCATGCAAATATCTTTATAGTTCCTGCTGCTTATGAGTTTTCAAAGATTGCTGTCAAAACAAATCTCTGTAATTTTCTGCCTTCTACAGGAGTGTACCCCATTGTTACCATGATACATTGAGCTGAATGTATATTGATAATTACGAATTAAACCTCTGGCACTGTTAACACATTCAGTGCAGGTAGCTCGGGTTGCAATTGCAATGAGAGCTACAGGCTGAGCTCTGGCTGGGAGCCCAAGGCAAGAGGCCATGAGCTGGTAACCCTTCGCACAGGAAGGGGCACAGGGACCTGTGGCACCATCAGGGACTGGACACTGAGATCCAGAAGGAGCTGAGACCCCACCAGACACTGGTGCTGTGAGGGTATGAAAGCTCAGGGGTTCCTTTGTTCAGGGTCCCTTCTCAGAGGCACCAGCTGGAGCTGTTGTTATTTAGTTATTGCACCACAATTAAGCTGTTTGAAGGACATGGATGTCTGAGAATCTGCTATGGGAAACCTGGGGTTGAGCTGAAATCCTGGTCTGACTGTGAGTGTGAGGAGTGTAGCTGTGAAGGGGCTTCATTCCCAGCACAGGTGGTGTGAATGTGACTGCCAGAATGCCTCCTGGATGGTCAGACAGGGAAGCTTCCCTAACAGCACTCTCAGTAATCTACTACATATTTTGTTTTCAGCCTTTAATACTAAGTCAGAGTTAGCCCTATATCAGAAAAGCAGGGAAGCCCAATGTTAAGTTTTGAACACAACCTTGCTTGAAAGGTGAAAACTCCTTTTGGGATAAACAAGCCATGCCTTTTATGTTTTCTGGTTATTTGTGTCCAGAGTAACTTTAGCTTGGGTTAATTTTCTTTTCAGTTGCCATGTGAGGGAACTTTCAAAGGGATTGTACTTGTTACTAAATCCTCCTAGTGCAATACAAGCATATCATCACAAAGAGCTTAGACTGTAACAAATAGCTGGATGTGAAAAGAAATGAGAATTTGAAAAAATAGTCATATAATTTGTATTCATTCTTTTTAAACATGTTAGAATTAAACTCGATTAGCAGTTGCATTAACAGTAAGAAATTGTTAGAAGCAGTCATTAAGAATTGGAAGTGGTTCTTCTTACTTTTTTCTTGCTCTAGCTTTTAACATACAGTCCTCGTAAGCTATTGACAGCCTATGGAATTTGGACTAAAGCAGCGTTCTGACACCAAAAATTACTACTTGAACATTTTTGTCTTATTACTTACACTCAGCTTTTGAGATCTTGGAAAATGTGATTTTTTAAATAGGTGTTTCAGTTTAAAGAATACTAGTATGGTACTTCACTTTATTGGATCAATAAAAACTGCGGGTGGAATACATAAGGGGACTGCAGAAAATTGTTGCAGCCAGCACTTGATTGTTTGCCTTTTCCTGAAGGTAAGCATCTGCTTGGAGTGCAATAGCAGCAAACTGCGTGGACTGAAACGAAAATGGATTCGTTGCTCTGCACAAGCAACAGTCTTGCATCTAAAGAAGTTCATTGCCAAAAAACTCAACCTTTCTTCTTTTAATGAGGTACTATTTTAATTTTTTAAAGTAAATTTACAGATATAAAAACTTTAAAGGGATGTGTTTGTTCCTTTGCAAAAGGATGTATTTTATTTTCAGAAAACAGAAGCATACACTGCTTATTGAATTATATGTTATATAGCCATTTTCTTGTCCTTTCTTGGGACTTTCCACTTAGTTTGCAGTGCATCTTTTCATGTGCATTTATAAATAGTTGAGCTGAAAGGCTTGGTTATATGCTTCCACATATGTTGAAATGGACTCCGGCAAGACGATTTGTTTGATCAGTTGTAGCTGGGTTTATCCCCAGTGTTTCAGGAAGTTTGCAGTCTACAGGGGCCAGGCAGAAACCAACACTTGAACAACACTGAAGCCTGGTTGAAGAGAAAGCACCACAAATACTTTGTTCTTTTCTGAGCTCTTAGTGGAGCTCAATCTGAAGGAGCTGCCTACACAGCCGGAGTGTTACCAGATGCCTGCTTTTCCCTGTCTTTACAAGGAATCATGGGAAGAGTTTAAATTGAAAGGTACAGAAGGAAAGGCAATACTTTGCACTTCTCCTAGATCAGATTCAAAAATTAACAATGTCAAACTATGAATGCAGCCCCTGTTTATCATTTGGGTGGAAATTGGTCACAGTTTTTGGACATCTCAGCTGACTCTTAACTTGACATCTTTCAGTTCCATATTGTGACACTGATTCACTGAATTTCATTAAGACATTTCATCCAAATCAGATCATCTGCTTCCAGTCCAGTGTGTCAACACCTTTCCACTCAGACTTGTCAACAGCCAATTTGAATCTCTTACTACTTTTCTGTCATAGCTTCTGTACACTTCAAACTGACATTCTTTCTGTCTTGTGATTCAAGTGCATCCCCAAACTCTGCCAGTCTTCCTGAAACAAAACCATTTATCCTGTTCTGTCCCCATATGGCTCAGAGGTGGCTGACTCCCAGCTTTACCCCAGCAGCTGCATAGCTAGAAGGATTGTTCAGAAGGCTTTTTTTTAATGTATTCTTTTGGTATATACATGTGTACGCCCACCAGTGTATTGTGCCAATCTGTGACTTAAAGATCTACTTGGTTTCTACTGAAAGAAAGACTTTTCAGGAGTACTGTTTATCCCTTTCTGCCTTCTTAAAAAGGACATAAGTGACTGTGTAATTGTACCAGTACCAAGTAACATAGAAGGAGAATTTGAGTTTGTGGTCACTTGGTTGCTTGATACAGACTATTCCAGGTTTGAAATATTGCCATGTAAGTAGACTTGTATGCGTATTCAGATCTTTCTGGGCTGTGGGGTAAAGCATTGTGATATAAGCCACCTTGCTGGAACTAACTGTTTTCATACATGTTCCCTGGTTTTAGTTCATGTTCAGTTATTGTAGGTGAGTAGTCATACGATCCTTTTGTTTTTTTGTTGAGATACTCACTGTTTCTAATATCAAGATATTTTTTAAAACTGGGGTAAAAATCAAAAGATATTTATTCACGATCTGTAAAAACCCCATAAATATAGCATATGAGTATATGGCAGACTAGATAGTTTTTGAAAAAGTCTGTCCTTTTAACAATGCCATCTGACTGGTGTTAGTTAAAAAAAAAAAATCATACTATGCTAAATAACAGGTCTCTTTGAGATTTTTTGCTCCTTGTTCATGTATGCAGCCTTTTTAAAAGCACGTAAAGCTTTCAGGAAGGGCCATTAGTACTCTTCAGGAAGATAAATCAAGCAGTTAAGTCCAGATCATAATGTGTTTCCTAGGCAGGCATTGACATGGTCTTTCAGTACTCTGTGTTGAGAGCAGATATTATCTTTTCTTTCCTGGTATGTTTTTTGTCTGCAGGACAGCTGCAGGATTACCAGTTCCAGTATATTCAGGGAAAAAGAAGTCTTGTCAAATGTGTAGCATTACGTGAAATATGTTTTTTGGTCTGTTGGGTCCCAATGAATTAACTGTTACCTTTATTTTGTCAGCTGGACATATTATGCAATGAAGAGATTCTTGGCAAGGACCACACACTCAAGTTTGTAGTTGTTACTAGATGGAGATTTAAGGTATGACACAGTGGTACAATGTAAATCATGAAGTGGCTAAATAAAATGTTTATAAAATAACAATAATTTGGAACTATACTGCAGTATACTTTTATAAAAGCTACTTTTATAAATATCTACTACAACATTCTTAGACACCAAGTATTTATTTGTTTCCAGTAAATGAAGGAAAGGAGAAGTATTCATTGCAAGAGAAAAGAGAAAAGACTTATTTTATATATGTCAAATTATTATAAAGTCTGGCAGAGGAAGTAGCAGCTACAAAAAGTGCTGTTTTTAGCCCCTTCAAACAGTAAGGATGAATAGCAAAACCAAACACTTAGGAGGGAAGTCAACACTGAACAGAGTCAGTATGTGTATACATGGAGTTATTGGAACAAGAAGTTCATAATTGTAATGCAAAAGCAACACATTCTGAGCATACAGTGAGTGTACACTGAGGTGAAATCACTTGGTGGCCTTGGATGCATACCTAGAAGCGGTCCACATGTGAGTAGAGAAGCATTTTTCTGTCTTGGAGTTAAAAAAAAAATTGACCTGTGTAAGAGTCACAAGATAAAGTCAATGATCAGTGTTAAAAATGCAGATGTCACAAGTGGAATCTTGCTGGAATCTGTTTCATGCAGTGTTTCTGAATGACCTGGAAATGGATTTGAGTAGTTCATTAAGAGTGCAGTGACAGCAATGACATTATTTAGGTTAGTGACAGATGGATGATAAAGTCTTGGATGAAGTCTTCACAGTTCCTGATTGACCGGTGATTAACACCTGAAGTTGAATGTAGGTATAGATAAAAAGATACAATGCAAATAGTAGGGTTTTGTGGTGTAGCAGGGAGAACCAAACAGGGGCATCAAATTAATATTCATCTGTACATAGTCGACTCTTCACCTGTGAGAGATCTGTGTAATTGAGATGTGGAAGGCAGAACTGTAAACTGTCTTCCCAAGTGAAAGATGTGGTGGATGTAAAATGAAACTGAGACATGGAAGGTCCAGAACAAACAAGCTGAAGCAATTGTTTTCATGAGACACAGAACATCATGGTGCAGGATGTTGTGGTTTTTAGAAGTTTGCCTATTCATAAAAAAAAAAATCAATGGATGCTTTCACAGAAGAAAAATCAAGTGAGAGCTATTACATGTGAAGTAGCACATACTCTAATGCTGCTTTCTAGACATGTCCATTGCTTTGGGGAGTTTCCCAAGATAAACAAATCTGTTCCTGAAGTAAAGGGGAAGGGATTCTTTATCACTTGTTTGAGCCCCACAGATGAAGTTGCCCATTGTCTTTGTCTTGGTGAATTTTTGATAAGTCAGATAGCTGCTCTCATCTTTAATTGAAGCTTTGGTTTATGACACGGAAGTTTTTCCTACTGAACAGATTAATTCTGGATTTGTTTCTTAATTTAATGGTATTTCTCTTTTACAGAAAGCACCTCTACTGCTACACTATAGACCCAAAATGGACTTGCTGTAAGGGAACTTTATTGTCCTTCTGGACAGAGCTTTTTGCAGAGACTATCATCTGGCACCTTCTTAGTGCATCACTAATCACATGACACAAACCAGCTGAATAATTTTGGAAGACTGGAGGGCTTTCATAGTGGACTGTCCTGAATATTTCATCTAGGTATGTTTTACCTAGGCTTCTGGGCAGACAATATTTATACTTTTTTTGTATGGAAGAAAGAAGTTTCAACTCAGCAAGACACTACCAGCATTAAGTTTACAGATACTGAAAACACTTCACAGTTCCATGTAGCTCAGCCTGATTTGTCTCTTACAGTTACACACAGAAAAAAAATTAGAGTGTTGTGGGGTGATATAAATATGTTGCTTTTGACACCAAGTTGCATTTAGTTACTTCTCGCATTCTAAATCTTTAAAAACTATATTTTTGCAAAGTGTTATTGTCTTATATAGTATGCCTGATTGCATTGGCTTTATTCAAGTTATTCTGTAGAGCATTGAACATACCTGATAATACAGTGACTGGTGATAATTTATTATGCTGCATTGAAAACTTAAGAAAATCTGGGAAACCAATAAATTTGTCATTTTTGCCCAGTTATTGCTTTCCCTCACCTTGTGTTTTAATAAAGTTTTGATACTTCTGTAAACGTGTTAATTTGGTAAGACTAATAGAAATAATTTCAGTTGGTTTTAATGTGCCGTGATATATATTTTGCTATGGTATAAATTGCACCATGTAATGACAAATACTCACAAGTGCTAGATTTGTGAATTTCTTAAAAAATAAGCATTTCTTATGTATTTGTGGCTTGCAGAAATCAGTTTTTAATTTGGAGAGACTTTGCTATCACTAGCTGTTGAAACAGTGGCTCTTGGCAACTTTGAGAGTATTGCAGATTTTTCATTTCACTGATTAAAACTTCTTCAGATATTACGGGCAGCTTTAAATTTCTTTAGCTGTTTTCTTATGAAACCATAGCATTTTCCTTACTGGAATTCCTAGCTTACGTGGGGTAGGGAGGAATGGGGAGTCAAGACAAGATTATTTTAGCACCTTTTGGCCTTAACTAGTAATTTTGCTTGCATCAGCCCTAATGGATGCAAGGTAGTACACATTCATGTATGTATGGGTACATACATCTATATACACATATAACTATGTATGTTATAGAAAGCACCCTCAATGGCACTTAGCAGGGCTCACTGCACTTTTTGTAAGGCTTTTTGAAATAATTGGCTTTGAAAAAAAGCAGTAGTTGAAAGTGATTTCTGCAAGCTATATCCACTATGTATCGTCCATAGTACGATTGTAAGAACATTTGTCTGGCACAGGTGTGAAGTCACTGAAAACAGTGTATGCCCTATAACTGCCAGATGGAAATAGTTAACCTAATTTTTGGTTTTGCGTTTTCCTGTCAGCTGAAAATGCTAGTTGCTATTTCTATTATTAAACCCTGTTATTGTTTGATAAATTGTCTTTGGATAAGAAGCCCTGCTTCCTCTTGCTTGCTCCTTTGCTTCTTCTGCTAGAAAGTGTTACTTGATAACCGGAAGCTGATACTGCAAGAGATTATCTAAGCATTTTAAATATTCTTCCTCTTGAGTTTTCAAAGCGCTACATTCCTCAGCACATTTCCCTTAATTTCTCTCTCTGGAGTCTTCAGTTCTCCTTTCCCAGCTCTGCTGCTGCTTGTGCTTACCTCTGACAACAGGGCTCCTTATTTTTGATTACAGTCACAGACGTGAGTGGGAAGGAAATAAAAAAATATTACGTGAGCAGAGAATGAAAGGGAGCCTCCTGAATTGTGGAGATGGAAAGGAGAGCCACACTAAGGCCAGAACATGCTGCTGTCCTTGTGGGTGGAAGTCTAAGATAGCTGCATTTGAATGTTTAGGTTACACAAAAATCCACATCTGGTTCTTGTGTGGCATTGTGTGTGTGCATGTCTGTGATTCATTGAGTCAAATTTGGCTCTGATTTTGTCTTGCTGTTTGTGTATTTTCAGCTTTTTTTCTGTCTATAGAATTACTTGATCTGGCAGAAAAGAACAGATGAGATCATGTGTCTACCATTTTTAAAACTTTCCATGAAAGCAGTGAATGCAGGTGATATGGATGTGTACACAAGCTGACATACTGGGCCTCTCTGGAACTGTTTCTTACATGGTTGTTACTGTTCTAGTAAAGAAGGGGCTGGCTTTGTCACTGAGGCGCTGAGAATATGGACAGGACTGTAAAGAGTCCCCGCTCTCTGTACCCAGAGTATACACACAGTGGCTGTACCTGGTGTAGACATAAAACTAAAGCTGCCAGACAGCATTCTGATTAACCACCTTAATCAGAATATATATATATACACACACACAAAAATATATATACATAGACACATATAAATGAGATCTGTCTACCTCAAGTGTGTGTACTGCAGAAAACTTTTGTATGACTAGGTATCGACGCAGTGCTGTTAAAGTACATTGGGATTTCATTACTTCCTCGTGTACTTGAGCAACTGAGAAATTAATTATGAACACACAAATTCAGAAGCCTTTCAAATCTTTCTCTTGCTGTAACAACTTACAATACAAACTTAAAAGTTTATAACCATCTTTAGAATCACTTGAATTTGTTATGGTGCTATCAGTATATAGAAAACTGTTTATATGGATACATAAATTCAAGCCAGTATTAATACCTATAGCTGGGGTTTTTGCTTATAATTGTGTGTAACTGCTTTTGCAATGTGTTTAATCTGATAAAACCGCACCAGTAAAAAAAAAAAAAACAACAACAAAAACTAACAAAGAAAACCAAACAAAAAACCCCCAAACCAACAAAGAAACCCAAAGTTACTCAGTTGTTTTTCTGAATCACATGTGATAACATCTTCACTATAAATTTGCCCTCGGAAGTGGTGTGACTGTGTCTGTACCATATGTTAGTCTCACTAAAAGACTACAATGTAGAGCAAGGTTTTCTTTGGGTCAGAGCCTTGTTTAATTTCTGTGACACTTAAAAGAATTTATATCAAGATTATATTGGGTAAAGTTATCCTGATACTGTTCAAAGTTGAACTAAAATTTGGACTCGGACATAGATATTTCTTAGTCCTGGTGAGATCATGGTTATTTTGGCTTTTGTGAAGATGCCATTACTGTGAAGTAGTTTTTACAATTTCTTACGCTGGTAAATAGTTGCAGTAAGGAAGTATCTTGTTGCATTATCCTCAGCAGCAATGAGACTGATGAATCACCTGGGCTTAGAGTCTCATTAAGTATACTTTCATTAAAAATAAAGAATTCAGATAGAATATATAATATTGAATTTAAATAAGATTTGGGGGTTTAAATTTTAACTTTATAAAATTATTTATTCTATTTTAAGCCTTCTGTCTTATTTTACCATCCAAGTATTTTTGGTTTCAATGGTTCAGCTTTATTTACGGGCATATAGAATGAAATTTTAAGATGTTTTTACAAGCTTCTTCCTTTTACATTGAGTTTAAGTAGCTTTCATCTGTATGATTTTGTTTTGTACGGATAAAGAGCATTACTTATGCTTTTGTGCAATAGGTTTGAAACATGCATTTTTTAGGCTTATGTTTAAATTGTAAATGTAGCATCTACTTACCATACATTTAAAAGGAATGTAGATGGCTTTTCTCACTTGTTTAAATGGAGTTTTATTTGGGGCTGTTATTTGGGGGTGGTGTGTGTGTTTTATGCTTTGTTCCATTTTTTATTTTAAGAGTGAAATGGGGGATTTAAAATATCTGTAAGTACAAGAACTATCTGTCAGCAATATTTTAAAATAAACGATCTTGCAAGAAACCTTAATGTGAATTGTGGAAGCAATCGACAAGACTTGCAGCCTATCTGAAAATGTTTTGTGCCATTGTTAGGTCTGGTATATTTGTGTACCATCACACCTGGGAATATTTTTTTCTACTGGTTGTGCAATAGTATGCACAACACTGTCACTCAGGAGATATGGGACCATAAAAAATATCAGACTACAACTATGATGGTGCTATTTTTTCCAATAGGCTACTAGCCTTTGAAAGCTTATCTGGCTCTTATTGTCTTTATAACAACACAGTCCTAGGGGATTTACAGATTTTTTTTTTTTTCTACTAGATGATAAATATAACTTGCTATTTTACAGCATTCTGCATATTACATTGAGATAAATATAATAGGAAAAAGCCAACCAGTCTGTACATCAGTGAGATGAATCTTAGGTACATGTTTTGTACAGAAGGCTTTACTGAACAGAAAAACAAAGTTTCTGCTTTTCCTCAGGTAATCACTTCAGTTTGTATGTTTCACTGAAAACATTAATGCAACTTCAGTTAGTCTGCCTAAAGTTGGTAACAGGGAAAGAAATAGTTCCACACACAAGTCTCCCTACAGAAGATATAATTTGATGTTACTTGGGTCTTGAGATCTATTTTTGAAGAAAAAGCTGCAGAGAACAAGATTAAAGAGCATGGAATCATCCTCAATCTCTGCACTAACTTACAATCAGGACAAAAATTACCTAGGAACTTGGGTCCTGTGGCAAGTCAACAGGTAATGTTTTACCTGTTTATTTATATACAACTTAAAGGTGTGACTTTACTATTTGCTCCATATTTTATCCTACTTAGAGTTTTTGGAAATCTTTTGAAGCCACGAAGACCTGTACAATGTCCTGGTAGGGTAGGAACTAAATGTCCAATTCTATGAATATTTACATTGGTAACCTTACTAATAACCTGGATGGTTCCACAGAAACCAGTGGGATCATTCATTCAAACAGAGGGATGGCTGAAGGAAGAACTCCTGAGTTTTGAATACTGATATTCCACTATTTTTGTTATTTCTGTTTGAAACTGAAAGTATTGGTTTGATGGAATCTTTAATTCAAGTGACTTATCTGGACAAAAGGAAAGTTTGTTCTTTCCTTCTGCAAACAGGATCATTTTGCAGTTAAGGGACAATTAGCCAGTGCAACCACTAAGCCTTTTATCCTCATATATGGCATAATAAAGATTCTGGAACTGTCAGAGTGTAAAACCATATTTTTGGCTTAGCTTCATTTAAAAGTTTACAATTTTTTATGCTTTGTGTTGCTGTGTAATTTCTGTACTACTGGTGGCTAGTTTTGTCTGAATAAGCCTTTTGGGGATTAATGCTTAATGTTCGATTTTATGATAGTGAAGCTTGTATCCAGTGTTTTGCCAATGAATATTATATGCTTGTTAATAAAAGCAGAGAAACTAACTGAAATGCTGTGAGGCTGGAAATTTTTGTCCCATTCTTTCCCGGGTAAATAAGGAATTAACCGTCATCGTAGCACTGAATAAATGCAGTGTGACTGAAACAGAGGTGGTGTGGCATTGCATTGTCATAAAATCTGCCTTTTGCTCAAAACACAGGGATGGACTGAAGTATTACTCGACTGGCAGTATGTCTGTGACAATTGTGTGTCAAGTAACTGCCAGATAGGCAGATTAAAACTGCCAGATTAAATGGCTTCAGTCACCCAGAGGGCAAACAGCATTATCCCGGTGTCTTTATGTACCTGGATAAAAAGGCACTTACTTACCTGACCTGTGTGTGTTCCTTTGTTTATGCTCTTGGTCTGTTGGGAACTGTCAGCAACTCTGGGCTGCTTTGAAGGCAGTTTTATTCATACACGTATTTCTTAGTTGCACTGATACTACCCGGGCATAATTGTCCTGAGGAAATTAGGGATTTGCCACCTACTAGCTTCGTTGAAATATTAGTATGACAAACTATCTGCAGAGAAGTCCCGTTGCTTGTGTGTAGTTACTTAAAAGAGAATGAAAATTAGCACTAATTCAGCAAGTTACATTTTATAAGTCTTCCATGCCTTTATTATAAGTGGTTCTAATACTTACCTGAACTTTTTACTACTATTTGCTTCCATCTATCTGTGAAGTAACCAGTGATGGGCCTGGATCCCTCCTTTCCTGAACATGGTATTATTCTAATAAAGAGTAAAAACTTTTCCTCTTGGACTGAAATTCGTAAGCATCACACAAAGAAATTGTGCTAATGCATGTGTTTGCTAGCCCCGAAAGCATTAACCTGCCCTGCAGCCAGTAGGAGCTAACTACATTTTTTTCCCCCAGAGGTAATACAATATGAAAAAGTTTTTACTGATATTTCTTACTGTATATGTAACTGATATTTTCTTATTTTGCTGATTGACAATTCTGCTATAAAAAAAATCATTACTTTGAGTGGAATACCTTTTTTGTGCAATAACTTAATCCTTGGGATTAGAGCAGTCAGGGAAAAAAATCCATATGAATGGAATATGTGCAGGTGAAATAGATAAATTCAGCTGTTTAAATCCAGGTGTATACATAGTCATTCAGGAGTCAATTGGTCTCAAATTAGGCTTAATCCAGTGTCACATATGAATAGAGGTATACTGCAGTGCAAATCTCTATGTACCTCTGTAACCAGTCCCTGCATCTTTAATTTCCAACATCATCATCGTTTAGCTTTTTATATTCTTGATTTTTTCTTAGCCTTCATTTTGATTAGATTTTTGGGGGTTTTTTTGAGAGAGTGAAGCAATGATCTGATGTTAGTAGAGAAAAAGGTTTACAAGAGTAGTCTGAGAGATTCAGCTACAAAGAGGAAGATGTGGTCCCCATCTGTATAAATATGTCTAGTCTTTCACATTACTGTACACTTGCACTTGTCACTGTGTAGAGGTGTTTTACTGAAGGGTTTGAATTGGACCTATCTGTCCAATGCTTTATGTGTTTTGTACACATGATTGCATGTTGATGTGTCCATGGAAATAAGAGCAGAACAAAACTGAAAGCCATTGGCTTCAGTACGAAGACTGATTGCCGTTAAAGCCTTGCCTGTTGTTTTCTGCCCATTTGTAGGTTGTAATTGTTTCTTCACATACCTGAAGAAAGTGAAACTTCATTCTCATTAAATTCTTAAAGGCTATTTGTTTATTTGTTTTCTCCTTTGATGCGAAGTTCACTATCCCTTGCCCAAATCCCTGTTTTAAGAGAACACAAAGGCTTTGATTCTGGGTGCTCCAAGGCTGCATCATATGACAGTTTCAATTGCTGTTGGGAACAGTGCTGACTGCTGATGCAGAAAATAATGTCTCTACTTCAGGTCTTTTCTGCTGGTTCTCAGGAGGGTGCAGAGCAGTTCTGCTTTGGTGTATTTTGTATCGTCCAATTGCTTCTGTTTTTCCATTTAAGCAATGCATTTGTAACCAGATGTATTAGCATTACTTGGGTTATTGTTTACATGCATTTTGCTATTTTACAGAAGTTCCTGGGAAGAGACTTAGTACACTAGTGAATCTGGATGTCAGGTAGAATGTATCCCTTGGGCCTGCTCTCACATCTCTGGGAAAGATCCTGTTCTCTGCTTCATGTCAGTGTTACAGACTGCAGCTGCAACATCTGACACTTAATGATTTCAACTGAAATGCTCATCTTTGAGGGTCTCTCTAGATTTTATTGCAGCCATTGCAGTGGGCATTGCTTTAAAATGGTCAATGCTGTTTTGAAGCATAGATGATGAGTTGTTTCTGGATCCTCTGCCACTGGCACCTCAACAGGTGTAGTGTGTTGTGACTCAAGAGAAAGCAGGCACCTCTTTCTGATGACTGTCTCCTCTTTCCCTAGAAAACAAGCAGTCCCAAGTCTGTGCATTCTGATATGTCAGGGACTACTTCCCCATTCTCTCTTCAAGAGGTTTTTGAGATTAGAGTATCCTTTATAGACAAGGTTGTTTATTCAGGCTTGTGAGGTCTCACAAATAACTTACCTAGTTTTAGTCAGAATGGTTGGAGGCTAAACAGGTACAGAGTTGCTTACAGAGCTGTGGTGGGCAGCTGGGGAACCCCACATTGCTTTAAAGAAGTTTTCAGGTCTGAGATATTAGATGGGTCTTACCTTCAGCATTTTCCATATCTGATTGACATCTTGGTATTGTTTGTCTGGTCTCTGAGGGTCCTTCTCAAGTAACTGTGCTCTCATCTTGCCTTGGGCCTCATCCTCCTGCTTCATTGCCTTTGGTGGGTTGACTGCCTTTGTTGCTGCAGTGTGGGAGCTGTTCCTGCTGGATATGCCAAGGCCCCATCTCTCCATCCTTCCCTGTTCCATTACTCTGATCTGTGGCCCGTTTGATGTTGCAAATTGTGTTGTAAGTGGTGCAGGTGACAGTTCAGCTTCCTGCTTCCAGCTAGGAGCAGGAGCCAGTTCTGTTGGTGTTGTTACGACCCATCCCCTTCATGAAAGAGCAAAGAAAACTCTTGTGAATGAAGCAGGATGAACTCAAGGTCCAATTATTCCCAGAAATAAGAATAAAATCAAAATGAGGTTAAACACTGATGCCTAAAAAAAATTATATCTTTATTTAACAATAAAAGAGGCAAGGAGAAAGAAAAATTAGAAAAACCTAAGGTTACTTTAAAAAGTGTAGTATAGGTCACTACCACACTGTTGCTACCTTTTTTTTGTCACTGATACCAGGCTGGGGCAAAGCAGTTTGTGCCTTTTTTTTTTCCTTATTTTTTGCCATTTGAAGCATCTTATCTCTCCTCTCTGATCTCAGGAACAGTTTAGCTGGGGCTGCCCATCCTTTGAAATGCAGGCACAGTGCCCAATCCCTGTGGTCAAGCCTTGGTCCACTTGCTGATTTTATTACTAATGAATAATTTTCCACAATTCATGGAAGAGGCAAGAACTGTGTAGATTAACACACTAGGTTCCTGGAACATACAAAATGTGATTATTGTGGCTGTGGATCTGAAAGGACAGCCACTGTTTACATAATAGATTATAGACTTAATTTGAAGTCAAAGGAAAAAAAAATGGAATACTACAGGAGATTCTGAAGGTCATCAGGAAGGGTGAGCTAACTGTGAAACAGTGAAGTCAAGGGAAAAAGTACGGGCTTCACAGGGGTTACTTGAGATGTCTGGGAAGTCTATGCCCTTCTGAGTGCAAAGTAATTGGAAAAGGACACAATGGAAAAGAGAGGTGAGTTGGGAAATGCCTTTTCCAGTACATGAGGTTGCTTTGGATTTTGTGTTGTTTTAATGTCTTGTTGGATGCTGGAGGTGCTGGGCATGTGTTCCTGCACATTTGCTGGTGACCCAGCAGCTCCGGTGCAGAAGCTGTGCAAGAAGGCCCTTACTGAGTCCTTTGGCTGTGAGGGAGTCAGGTCCTGGATTGGAAAGGTAGCTCCAAGGTGGCCAGTCACAGCTGAGAGGGCAAGAAACTGTGTCCTGGGGTGTTCCAGGGTCATTGGATCACCTCTGAGGTGATCATGTAGCCAGTCGGAGAGGTCAGGCCTGGAAGTAACAAGGAGGGTATCCAAAGACAGTTGTGTTACCAGACAGATGGTTACCAGCCTGACAGCCTCAGGGAAAAGAAAGCATATCTTTGAAAGAATGGATATTCCACACCATCAAAGTGACAGCTAGGGTGCAGTCATTAACTGAGAAGTCAATGGTTCACGTATCATCCCTTATCTGCCCTCTGACAGATCAGTTTTACCAGAGATGCATGCTGCTGTTTTAAACTTAGTACTGATCCAGAGCCAATGTCAGCTAGACCCCACCCATCTGCTGTCAGGTACTCACAGGAGCTCTAGGAGCACATGTCTGCAAGATTTCAATGTGAAGGTAGGCATAACATGGCATTCTAGGTCCTCAAAGGGTTATTCCATATTGAGGCTCTTTGCTCATTCTCTTCTGTAAGCCTTCCTGGTCTTGGAGTCCAGAAATGGCTCTGATTATTTTACAACTGGATTTTCCTGATTTAGCTGCAACTTTATTTATTTATCAAAGAACTCCTTAGTTAGTTTCCCTTACTTCTGTTTCACTTTAGGGCGTCTCGTATCACACTATGGCAGCTCCTTTCCAAGTGTATTTTTGGTCTGGTTCAATGGTAATGAGGCAGTGTTGGGCAGCTCACCCAACAACCCACAAAGCAAGCAACTGGGCCAAGGCAATGGTGAATCCATTCTCTGAACTGCAGCATAGGAACAGTTGGAAATCCCCTCGTAACTAAAGGGGATCTTTAGTTACAGTCTAGAGATCTACAGATCTCAGAGTAGTGGATGGGGTAGATAATGGCTTCAGATAATCTGATGCAGTAGGGACAGCCAACTTTGTCACTGTACACTGTATGCTAACACATCTCTTTTAACCATTAGAATTGTAATTCAGGAAGCCTGTCGGTTTTATTCTCCACTGTGTATAAACCAAACCTCTTGATAACAGGCATGAAAGCTGAGTTATATGGGCTTTCCTTGACATTCATGTATCTGTTTCTAGTTGTACTCTGCAATGGGTCTGTTTGAAAACTGTGCTCTTTTGCATTTGCAGTCATTTGCAGCTTGTTTCAGAGCCGCCAAAGTCATGCATAATGTAGCAAAAAAACCCAGATGCTGAACAGCACACTGCTCACAAAAGTGTGTTTGTTACGAAGAGCAAAGTTTGGAGAAACAGAGGCACTTTTGTCTAGAAACCAAAGATGAGACAAAAGCTCAGAACGGACACCAGCAGCAGAACATGTGTCTTGCATGTGCTTATGTGTGTGTGTGCTGGGCTGTCTGAGCTTCAGCTGTAGTCATTCACAGAAAGCACTTACTCAGTACAAGGTGGACTGGACTCACCAGGACCCTGCCTGTCCGAAGGTTGGACATCAAATCCCAGTCTCGCCAGTTGCTGTTGCTTGGGCATAGGTGCTTTGGAGGCCACAGCTCCGTTCTGGCTCCTGGTTCTGACCAGCACACACAGATCACTCACCGTCCCCCAGACACCTGTGCACAGAACTGAGTGCCCCTCATGCAGGAAGGGGTAGAAAGGAGTTTGCTATGAAAGATGAGACAGATGCATACCAGGTACAGAGCACAGTAACTCATAGGTACTGACAAGCTGACTGTTTACACAAACCTGGTCTTTTAAAATCCCTTTACAGCTCTGTTTTCCTATGGGTTTTTTCATCCCTCAAATCACCTAAGCCTCTCCCTTTCCCCACCTTTGTTTCTTCCCCTAAACATTCCATAGTAGGTCCTGTGCAATCCAGATTTGCTTTTCCCCTGCATTTCATAAAACATCTCATAGCCCTAGGCAGCAAAACCCCTCAGACACCTGATCTGGAGAGCTGGTCCTGAATGACTCATGAAGGTGGGTATGACACCTGAACATTGGGTTGGTGGATCTCCTGGGACAGCCCTCAGGGGGGTCAGACAAGGCTCCTCGAGAGTCATTAATTTTCCTGCCATTGTGTCCTTGTATCAGAATTAAATAAAGTCTAAAAAGAAATCATCCTGGTGCATAAGTGATTCGGTTTTGGTGCTGTGAACATGCAGAGTAGCAGGAGGGGTAATAGACAAAAGCTGGTTGCAGATCTTGCTCACTTCTCTTGTTGAGAAGACTGGACAGGATGCCCACTGCTGTAAGCTATACTTAAAGGACAACAAAGCACATCTCAGCTTAGCTGCAGTCAGACTTTGTATGTTTATTAATTAATTAAGGCATTTTCAATAAACTTCCTTTAAAGCCCACCACTACTTTGTAGAAGAGGTCTTTTAACACTATCAAGCATGCCTATGTTAAATACTTCCCATCTCTTATGGTGTGGTGGCAGTTCTCACCTTTGCAGGAAAAACAATTTTTCCAGGAAATCCCCTGTAGGTGATCATCATGAGGTTTGGTAAGTGCTTTGCACAGATTCTTCTTTTCATGTGTTCAGCTTTGCTAGGGATGGAATATATTTCTTCAGGGTAAGAATAAAGGATTATAGCTGGCAAGCTAAAGTACAAGCTGAGCTGCCCACAGGCTTTGAGTGAACTAACAGCAGTGTGGCAGCCACCTGATGGCTTTTCAAAGCAACAGGCTTTCTAGACAGACTGGAAGTGGGGTCACAGTCAGGGGTGGATTGTTGTGAAATGTCGCAGGAGGGAGGACTGACATTTAGAGAGCACTTAAACTAGTGGCTTTTTTTATGCTATGCCTCCTCCTGGTTTACATTCTGGGGGTATGTCCATGCTCATGCTTTCAAAAGTCAATTTGCTTGAGCTAATTGTGGGCTCTGCAGAGCACATCCTACTCCAGGGAGTGCAAAAAAAGCTGAGTTTAGTTTAATGTGCTGTTTGATGTCTTCTCTTTGTCCTGGTCAGCCTTGCTTTTCTCCAGCCATTTTGTAAAACTCCCCTCATCCAGCCATGCTTTTTATGTGCAGTCTGTGGCCACGAAGGAGCTTCAATAGATTTGGATCACTGATTATGGTATTGGACAAAATGAAGGGGCCTGGGGACAGGAGAAGCAGAGTTCTCATGGTCTTCTTGGCCGTAAGTTTGGAAGTACTTAGGTAAAACTGGCCTTTTCCAGATTTGAAATAGAAACAGACTGAGAGTCTAAGGTTAGCCTTGGAAGTCTGCATCATTTTTTGGAGCTTTTTCCAGGCTTTCATTGGCTTTCTGGAACATAAACTAAAGCTCCTCTTTGCAGGGCAATTCTTTCAACTGCTTTGCGCCAGAGGGAACCAGCAGTGTGTGCAGAATGTTATATGCTGACATAATGAAATATTTCAAGGGCACCTCAGATGGCTGGGCTGGTTATAAATAGTACTGGAGGAAAGCTGCATGAGAGTCACATAAACCACTCCTAAAAATCTCTGCAGGGAGGTATTTTTAAAACCCACCCACTGCAGTTTCATTAGCACCACCTGCCTTACATTTGGAGAAAGACAGAGATGATGTTCTCCAAATATTTGTGGTACCCTAAAAAGTAATGCATGCAAGTGATTAAATACTCATAATGCCCTTTAATATTTCTTTTTTAAGCCTGCAGCTGACCATTGCCTGCCTTAGAGAAACACTTGAGGACTGCAGGATTCTGTGAGATTTCACAGCTAATATCTGAAGCAAATTAACTGTTGGCCCTAGGAAACTTTCAGTTGAGATGTCTGCAATAAACTCAGCTGTGAGAAACCAGCAGAAATTCCTGTGTATTTCATAATTGCTAATCTTATTTCACTTTCCAAAGGAATATTTGAAATTATGAGAAGATAGTAGAAATATGTAAAATTCAGGGGGCTAGTTGAGTAATACATTAGGATTTTAATGAGTAGATATTGTTCTGTCTGTCCCAGGGAGCTAGCAGAGGACATTTGAAACATGCTGTAGCTTGGTGGCTGCTCTGCAGATTTAGTTAGGAAGAGTAAATGGAAGATTTGGGACCAGTTAGACTGGTCCCAAAACAGTTACTGAGATTTCCCTCAAGATACAAACAAACTTTATCAGACTTCCTCCTGCTTCAACCACCCGTACTTTCAGACCTAGGACTTCAGTAATGCAAAGTAGTTCCTGGAGTGATTCCTTTCTAGGGCATTTCTAGTCCACATCCCAGCTTTTCTTGTAAGTGAAGAACTGCAGTGGTTCAGTTAAACCGGGAAGTGGCACTGTTTGAAAGGAATGAGAAGTCAAGTCAGCTCTGAAGCTCCCAGGAAGGCAAATTCACAAGGAGACGGATAATCGAGTGGGACAGTGGGATGGAGTGTCTGACCTGACCGCCAAGGCTGTGAGTAACCTTTCTGTGTCACTGTGTCAACTCTGAACCCTCTCTGGGGGTCACTTCTGTTCAAGATTTAGCAAAGACATGTAATGGCAGAAATCACTGGTTTCTTCACTTCTTGCCCTTCAGAATTTCTACCAGAATACAGATAATTTGGCAGGTTCCATTTCTGCAGTGCCTATTCTTTTAATGTTTCAGAAGGTACAACACAGAGAAGACATACAAGCCCGGGCTGTTCTCTTAAGGCCTCAGATCTCTTCTGGAAAGCCTTTTCTTCTCTGGAAAAAAATAAATAAATCAGAAATGATACTGAGAGACTGACACCTGCAAAATTAAAGATGTGTCTCTCATTTTGCATGGTGATCTGGTGATGCTGTGGTTCTATTCTACAGTACTATTACCTGTGAGACAAAAGAGTACACTTGAAAATTTTCAAGGCATAAGACACTGACTTAACTCTTAGAAGTTGTGATTCTTTCTGAGAGAGAAAGAATCTCTCTGCCCAAGGAAGCATTTATTTCACAGCTTCTTCTCTTGTGGGCCACTGATGTAAACCTTAGCATTTCCCAAAATGATCAAACACCAAACAGTGACGTCCATAGTTGCCCCTGTGCACTGTCTGTTTGATCTCTTCCTGTAGCTTGATGGCAAAGAGCTGATAAGTCTGCTAGAAGGAAGACACCAGGAGGTTGGCCATTGTGTAGCATTTGATCTGTGGAGTCACCAGCTGTATTTTTCTGAGATTAAATTTACAGCAGCAATTTTTGGAAGTTATCAGAGTTTACTAAAAAGTAGAAGAAATGTTCTTTTTCCTTTCCTCTCCTTGCCTTGTCTTTTGGACAGCTATGCTCTAGGTAATGCCATGCCTTGATAAACTGACTGACATGCAGCTCCTTCAGGTTTTCAGAAGGAAACAGTTCCTTGATTTGGGTGTCTGTGCCGGTGCCCAGCAGCATGGTGCCATCATATGCCAATGTGACCGTGCAGAGCTCCAGGGCCTGGCCAGTGGGTGGGTGCAAGCTGGTGAAAAACTGAGTAAAAGTCCCCTGCCATTGCAGAGATTTGCATCCTCATTCAGTGTGAACTCTCTGTGTCATTCACACTGTGTCTTCAAAGATTTAGGGGTGCTGTCATGGGGTAGCTTTACCTTTAAGGCAGCTGAGGAAAGAGGGGAAGTTGGAGGTTCTACCGAGATTAAGCCTGTTTTGCTCTTATTCTAATCCATATCTCACAGCAAAAAAATAAGTAATTTTTTTTAGTTACTGGTTTAAAACCACGACAGGTGCATCAGTCAGAGCCTCTAACAGGAGTGGCCTGGGAGATGAACATGAGCCTGGACACTGCTGATGGATTTCTCCCATGTTGTCCTGTCCTGTTTCCTGTTCATGTTGGTTAGCATTGCTGTCCAGGTGTGTAGAAGTGGAAAGGTAAAGCAGTCCTAAAGACTGAGGTATTGTCCTGAATGGGTTTATCTGATCTTGGTTTCTGGGCAATTTCATTCATTCAAATCTGCTGTAGGATTGTCATGGGTTATTTGAACAAAAATTTGTGTTAGATTTCTTTTAGAGAGGCAGCTGAAACAGCTAGCTCACCACCCAAACATTTTCAGTGTTAATATTTCTTCTGCATTCCCCGACCTGCCAATATAAACTGCTACTGAGGATCTCCTAGCAGAGCTGTAGTAGTAAACATATAATTCTTTTGGCAGTCTGTAGCTGTTTTATAAATTTAGACAAACTAAAATATATAAGCATTTCTGAGTAATATATTGAGGTTTCAAAAAAATGATCTATCCACTTTGGATCATTTTTTTACTAAATAAAACATCTTTTGTTAAGTGAACAGGTGGTCCAAAAGAGAAAGTTAATTATTTAGATTTTAGTTACATTAAAAATCTTCAATGTTTCTTTCTAAATATCCATCTCTTGCAGTTCTTATGAGAATACTCGTATCTCCTCTTGGGAGAATACTGTATTTAATTAAATACCTGTATAATGGTAGTTCAATGACTCACATTTTACTTTTCACTCCCATATAACCTGCTTTGGGTGATGCATTTTCAGTGCATGAGGCATTTAAGACTTCTGGTCCAAGCATTTTTTTATACAGGGATTTCTGTTTCTGGGAAAACCTGTGGTCTCAGACTTTCCCCTCAAGGCTGGAACAAAACTGCTTTCTCACAAGGCTCCTCCCTCTGGAGAGAGACCAGGGCTGGTGAAGGTTATGAACCAAAAGTCTTATGAGGAGAAACTGAGGAAGCTATGTGTGTCCTGCCTGGAGAGAAGGAGGCCCTTATCACTCTCTGCAACACCCTGAAAAGAGGCTGTAGTCAGGTGGGGACCAGCCTCTTCTCTCAGGCATCAAGTGACAGGACAAGAAGACAGTCTTAAGCTGCACCAGTGGAGGTTTAGGTTGGACATTAGGAGGAGTTTCTTCACAGAAAGGATGATTAGACATTGGAATGGGCTGCCCAGGAAGGTGGTGGAGTCACCATCCATGGAGGTGTTTAAGCTTTGGGCTTGATGGTATCAGAATCTGAAGCCTAATCTATTTTCCATCGTAATCAGTTCTGCAGTTCTGTGCCTGCATTGCACTGCCCTTTCCCAACAACCTTGCTGGGCCACCATAAAATTTACCTTCAACAAAATCAAGGTGCTTTCTTGGAATTTTGACACCCCGGACCAGCCCGTTCCCATTGTGAAGAGCAAGGCATGTGCCTGCTGACAGGGAAGATTGAGGCTCTGTGAGGACAGCTGGCTGCTCTGTCTGCCCTTGGTTAATGACATGAGCCAGTCCAGCTGGCAGGATTACCCAGAGTACATTAGAGAAACTACTTCGGCACCGATCGATGACTTTATCCCTTGCTTAAATTCCATTACTTAATTTTGGAGGCCACAGCCTGAAAGTTATTCTGCAGTAATGTAATTTGGGTGGATAATAAAAAAGGAAAAAGCAAAACCACCCTTACAAATAGTCAAGAAACATCTATTTCACATATGGGATAAGAGATGATATCTCTTAATTCAATGCAGAATAAAGTTTATTAATCTTTATTTTCCTGCAAAGTTGTTGTGTATTCACCTTATTTGAGGGTGAAAGCCATTGCCATATTGCTTTATTAATGCAGAATATGTCACTACACGTTTCCCACCTATCTTCTTTAGTCTGACTCCTTTATACCTTTGCTTTGTTTAGTCTGGTTTCACACATCAGGTCTAAAAAGAGAATAAAAGCTGCCCCAGGAGGGACAGTTTCTGTTTTAAAATTCATGGTAAAATGAGTTTTCTGCAAGTTATTACTGATAAGTATGTTCTTTTTTAATTAAGCTTTTTAGCCTGTCAAGACCAAGGAAGTCAAACTGGTGATTTAGTACAGGAGAAAGTACCAGTGCGCATTTTGACACTTGCACTTCTTATTTCTCTATGATTTATTGCTGAAACAGCTAGGACTGAACATCAAAATAGATTACTTTTATTTTACTGCCAGGCTGTAAGAAATGGATAAAAATACCTGGTTTTGTTTGAGAAAAGTTATGCTGGACTTTAAAACATACTGCTCATGGATTTGCAGGTAAGATCTTTCTCTCTGATTAGGAGTAGTGCTTGTCTTCTATTCAATATTCTTCTATGGAATTTGCAGTAGAGTGGATGGGATCCTCACATTGTCTTCATTTCCACCTGGGCAAGAGACAAAGAAAGATGATCAGAGATGGGAAGAACAAATTATTTCAGTTTTCAAAAATATTTGTCAGAATATTTTGGAACAGACACAATCACCGCTTACTAAGTTTACCACACTTGGTAGTATGAGTAAAGAGGAGGAGTCTTGAGTTATTTTGTTTGGAGCCTTGTTCTCCCACAAGATAAATAAGTAAAAAAAACTTGGTCACAGTGAGGATTAAATGGGGGACAAGTGTGGAGTTCCTGGCAGCTCTCTACTGAGAAAAGAGAAAGTATTGCTATGACAGACTAATTATAAAAATTTTGGGGAAGTGATATCCCTGTAACACATCTGGATGGAAGTTCTCTTGAATAGCTCATTAATTTTACAAATTGAGTCCAATCATGTAGCATGGCACTAAGTGAAATATTGTATTTCACACTTTTTGGTTATTGCTTGATGGATCCTTGTTTTGCAGCATCTGAAATCCCAACACAGCTTTTGACTAAGAGAGCAATTCATGTCTGACTTGGCTGAGCAGTGTGGGCAAACCTGCAGCAATCTGCAGTGGAGCATACCAGCACCCTCTCATTCCATCTCTGGGAAGACAGGAAGGTTGTGTTCACGTCATTCATCCTGGTGGGCATAGAAAAAGCTTGGGGAGAGCTGGGGAGGAACATTCTCCACAGAAATTTTGTCACAAGTAAACTGTGTCCCTTTGGGCTGGTACAGAATGAAATCCCTCCAAGGTCTGCAGGCTGGCAGACAAAGACCTGGACACTAATGCTCCACTGAGCTCTGGCTGGTTTTAAATTTCACCTTCCCTTTGGCTCCCTCCTCCCCCACATGCTGCTGATGCTGCTGTTGCAAGATGTTAATTTACATCTTCTACAGCAGTTCCCACCTGATGGAGACATGGCTGCTGTTGTTTCTCATTAGGTCTGCAGGACTGGGTCTGAGCCAGAGGCTGGGAGGAGATTTCTGAGGAACTGACCCGAGGCCCTGCCTGCCAGCTTCTCTGCCTCATTAGGTAACAGATTGAAAGAAGAGTTAATAGCAAGGTAACCTAGAGTGACACTTGGTAAACAGCCCAGCAGTTGGAGGCACAAACTGTATGATCCTTCTTGCAAACATTTTGGTTAGTAACCAGCAGCTCTGATCTGCAAGTGTAAGATTCCTGAGACCAATAAGTTGGAGAGGACTGCCTGGGATGGCTCTCCCGGGATTGCTCAAAGGGAGGTGGAGAGAAAGCTACTTGGAAATCTTGATAACCATGTCCACAGGGAAGAATTTCATTTTGCAAAACCAAGAAACTATTCTCTCCTTCCTTTGTCTCCTTATTCTCTTCTTCTGACTCTTAATGCAGCAATCTCGGATTCCCTGCACAGTGTGTGTGCAGGGCGCATTATGGATGAGGGCAAATAGCTACACATTTCACTGATAACTCTGCAGGGTGCTTCAGAAGACTGGCCATTTCAGGCTTCTGATTCTTCTGTCTGGTTACTGAATTTCATCTGCCATCATGCTCATGAGATCTGCTTGAATGTGCTTCCCTCCCACCTGGGGAAAGTAGAAACTCTGAGAGGGAGAAAAGGAAATTTTCCTAGTTCAGATAGAGGTAATGATTTCAGCCTCTCTCAAGCTGTGATAATATCTGCTGTGATTGGTCCATCACTGCTAACACAAGGCAGCTTAAACTGCACCTGAAAATGGAAATAAAAGACAGAGAGACATGTTAGGACTTCAGCTGCTCACAGCATCCACTTCTGCTTTAAGCCTTTCTCTGGCACAAACTGAAACAATCTAAGTGTAAAACTTTGACACTTCTAATGAAAATGGGGTGCTTGGCAAGGGGGAAGAAGTTTGGTTTATGATCAGACAACAGCCAGAAGTTACTTGTAAGACATGGGACCCCATGCATTTTGAGGTTATATGGGAATGAGCATTTTTTTCTTTAGAGAGGAAGGTGTATGTAAGAGAAAAATAGCATTACTTGATTGAAGCAATAGCAAAACTTAGAAAGTAACTGTAACATAGCTAGGATGTTGATTAACCTGCTGGAACATCTCTGCTGATCTCGTTCCTATGGTGTGCCAGAGGCAACTCTTGGCAGGATTATAATTATATTGCTTTTAATTATGTCCACCTTTAGACATTATTGATTTTGTAAGGTGCTACTATTCCAGCATGCTAGACTTTATAATCTATAATTAGATAGGTTTGCACATAGCCCAGAAAACATGCTGCAAAGTGTGACTACAGTGTCAACAAGAGCTATTTACCCTGCAAACTCCTCCTTCCCTCAGGTATTAATTCTACTTCCTTCATGTCCTGTACTGCTGTCTCCAAGAAGCTGTGTTATGCTAGTCTATAAGGAATAAATTCAATGACAACAGATCAGGGGAGCAAGTTGCAGTTTATATCTGGACTAGAGTTATGTAGTTACATACTTACCTAACTATAGGTCTATAGCTCTAGTGAGCTGTCAGGGCAACTTGTGCAGAGAACTTGAGATTTATTCACCTATACAGGAAGATAATAATTATGCTCTCTATAATGTCTTCCACCACTTGTGTAATAATTCTGAGTACGAAGGTTTTGACTACTGCTGAGTAAAGAACTGATATTTTTGGTGTATCATCAGCTAAGATACGATTGCTGAGGTGATTGTATTAGATCAGATACCATCATTTTATATATTAAATTGATGGCAGTATTTTCCCCATCCATGTGCATAATTTTATGCTTATCCACATAGAATTTAATCTGTTCTTTTATTGTCTAGTCACTTGATATTACCAGATACATATGCAAAGTCAGCTCTTGTCTGGATAACTGTGATTAGGCTAGTGAAGTTTCTGGCCTCCCTGCTTCTCTTCTTCTGACCTTTTACAAGCTTGTTTGGGACTCTGTTGAGCAGCAGAGGTCACTGATCTGCACCTCTCTTGAGATTTTCCTCTTCTGAAATAAACCCCCACTTTCTCCTGCTCTTTCTCTTTTTTAACCATTTATTTGAGGGCTTTAGCCTGCCATCCTGCAGTAGAGTTGTATCTCTCGAGGGCTGTGTTGAGAGCCATCAGAACTGTTTCAAGTTGGCATGTTTGCTAGGCCATACCAAGAAGACAAATAAATTAGTAAGGCATGTATTTCCTTCATAAACACCACTGTGACCTGTTCCTAGTGCCTGTGGATTATCCATGTACCTGTAAGCTCTGTTGATTGGAAGACTCTCCGTGAATTTGCCAAATTCAGACAGAGTGTTTGCAGGCCTGTGACTCCCCAGGTCTCATGGCTCTGGCTCTTGGTGACCCAGTTGTCTCTAGAGAGGTTCCCGTCAGCAGCAGCGTCTGGACATGTTAATCAGGTCAGATAAATATAGATTTGCCTGAGAACATGCTGGGAAGAAAAGTAGAGGGAGAGGGGGCCACGTAGGACACTCATTGTCCTTTAGAGCTCTGGGCAGAAAGGAACAGAGGAGCTTTCAACTCTCTGAGTGAAGAAGAGTGAAGACAAAAGTTGTGTTAGTTGTGTTTGTGAAGACAAAAGCAGGAAGCTAGGTGAGGAATGAAAAGCCATTCAGGGATAATGGGAGAACTAGTGACAGAATGTTGCTTTTTGGGAAGGGCACACAGGCATCCATAGTCTGATTTTTGGCTGAAGTGTAGAAATGAGAAGAATTTCTATCTTCTTGCTAATGATTTATAAATAAAATAATAAATATAAATAAAAGAAGCAGTAATATAAAAACAATCAGTCAGGTCATGTTTGTTAATTTTCAAATCAAAGTCAGTTGCTTTAGCAGAGGAGAATTGATGATAGACTCATATGGTAGAGATATTTATCCCTGTTGTGGTGTTGTTTTATGGATGTCAAGCTATTCTAGCAGATAGAAAAAATAATCCATGATAGTGCAAGCTTCTGTTTGTGTAGCTAATTCTCTCCTGGCAGAAAAGTTCTTGGGACGTATACCTTGGCTACCTGATGTCAGAGCTGCATCCAGAGCAGTTTTCTACATTCACCCTTAGCCATCAAGACCGCTTATCCCATCTTCCCTAAGACTGTCACAGTTGTTCTTGCCCCCTGGCTGCCTCCAGCAGTTTCTGCTCAGGACACAGTACACCATGTGTGAAACCTTCCTTGCCCCAATTATTGGATGTTAAACTTTCCTTGTAGTATGGGACTTTGCCAAAAGCCTAGTGCAACCATCAGTAGTAATAACAGAAAGCTATCATTTTAGGTGTGACTAACAGAGTGAAGAATAGAGTGAAGTCTTCATTACAGTAAAGGCCTTGCAGACAGGAAAAAGTAATTATTGCCACCTTTGAAAGCTTATGGCCTAGGGATGTATTTAGTGTTCAACACCTTGTGATTATTTTTCTGTTGATTCAATAGAAAAATGGTAACCTTGTCTTCAAATCATAAAGGCTTCTGAACTTCTAAAAAGTAAAGCTGTGAATTCCACCCTCTCCAAAGCTGTTATCACTGATTCCATAATTTTCCGTTCAGTTTTAAGCAGTGTTGGTCTCATAGTAACAGAGGCATTTTCTTACAGGTTACTGAAAAGGAGCTGTGAGAGCAGCACAGATCTTTCCTGTCCTCTGTATATTCTTTAAAAGGCCAGTGCACACATACAGATATATCAAGATCTCCAATCCTCCCCAAAACTATAGAACTCAATATGTGGATTTGTAGGTAATTTTTTGTGTTCTTTTGCTGCAGAGCTGGCTTTCCCTAAAGATGTTGAACAGTTAGTGATGCTGATAAGATGAATTCACAGTCACAACATTTTCATGACAGCATCTCCTCTTTTGCAATTCCTGAGCCTCTGAGGATTAGTAAGCTGTACCACAGTTATTCCTAGGCACCTCTGTGATGCCAGTCAGGTTCACAGTTTCCATTACTCTGCCTGTGACAAGGCTCTGTGATATCCTGGAAACAGAACTGCACTTGGCTGGGCATGCCTCTTCATCTCCCTCCTGCTCTGGTGTTGGTTTGAGTGATCAGGCATGTGATTCAGAATGACCTGCTTGCTCTTCTTGCAGTGCTCACATGGCAGTACAGAGCAGTGTCTGTGCACTGCTGTGACACAAACAAAAGGGAAAATGATGCAGAGGTGAGAAGATACAATGAAGAAAAGCTGCTGTGGTACATGCACCATCAAGAGAGATAGTGAATTGAGAGAAGGGGATTATGAAGCCCTTTCAAAGATGCACAGTCTAATAGTGAGGAAAAATGTAAAGGGACAGCTTCTGACCTCTTCTGTGCTTTAATCAAATGGAAACTGGGAATCATTGAAACCATAGGAGGCAAGCCAAGCAATGTGCAAAACCTGTGCATGTACAGGAGTCATACTGTAGGACTTCACCAGTGAAGAAAGATTCTTATATTTTTTATCATGCCATGGCTTACCTCACTTGGGAAAAAAAGCAGTGGGAAAGTTGTTTTGAAACAAAATAAATCCTTTCAGCCATTATGTACAAGTGGTACAAATGTATGTGCTTCCCAAGCTCTTTAGAGTTCACATAAACCATCTGAATGAAATGTTAAAAGGGTCTTTGAACTTACCTCTGTTGCAGGTAAAACCCAGATGCTGATGGATGATATACACCAAATTTCTGCAAAACACTGGAAAAATCTTCATCAGAAGCTTCATTGTGTCTAGATGCTTGGAGCTGGAGTCTTTCCTGTGTCTGAAAACTGTGAACCAGGAATTTTCAGGTTGTGCCATGGGAGAAACACCCCACAAGCATGAAGATTTCTAGTGATAAAATCTTTTGGCTCTCTGTTGACAGAACTTTGCACAGAATAGAAACAAATGCTATCCCCTAGCCCTGGCTGAAACACTCTTGAAGTGCCTTGTCCATATGCTCAACTTGCTTGATTATATGTGAGAAGAAAAAAGTATTTGCTAAATTCAGGTTTTATTGTCTTAAAACAGAACTTTCCCAGCAGATGGGCAGTACGGGCTCCACTTGATTGTGCCAAGAGTTTTGGTGTGTAGATGACAGAGAAAACTGGATTAACTTAGAAGGGACAAAGACAGAGACATTTCTGGGGACCATGTTGTACTGTTTTATCTCAGAAGGCAACTGAAAGTAGTTAATAGTGTGGCTGGAGAAATAGGAGTTTCTGTGCCAGAAAAACTGTATTATTATTATTTATTTCAGTCTGTTTCCTCTGACAGATTTTTTTCACTGTTGGAAAATCAGATAGTTCATTGTTCTTCTGTTTCAGTAGCAGAACAGAAGGAGCTGGCATCTAAGGATGCTCACATGGGCACTACCTCCTGTCAGGTTTTTGCTCCTCCGGGGTTGTGTTATGGCTTGCAATACCTCATTTCCTGGGAAGTGCCCTTGAACAGGTATCTCCCAGGTGTCCATTGCCTGTGAGGACTGTGGAAGATCTTTTGGAGAGGAGGGAGAGCAGTGGTCGACGTGCTCTGCTAGGGCAGCTGCTTCCCAGCGGTGTGTTTGAGGAAGCAGGTGCAGCTTAGCAACCACTGTCTGAGTCGTGGCCAAACCCCTGCACTTGTGGAGGCTTTAAGTCAGCAAGTGTAAAGCAGAAAATGAGCTGACTGGGTTTGTCATCTGAGCCTTTGTGGAAGAGCTGAGACTGTGAGAGTTGCTGCTCTTGCAAGCAAAATGACTTGAATAGCCACAATCCACGAGCAGCATGTGCTTTAGTCCATCTCTGGCCAATGCTGCTTCTCTCAAGCCATACTGGGTAAGTGCTCCAGAGCCAATGCAATCTCTGATCCACATGGCAATAAATGGCTCTCGATGCAGTTTCTGAGCCTGAGGAGAGCATGGAAGGCCAAAGCAGATTGTGATTTAGAGTAGTTACGCATATTCAAATTTTAATACAGTCCAAAGTCTAGCTTTCTAATGTCAGCATCTGCTCTGCAAAATTTGTCTGTTGCATTGTAAACAAAGGAATCAATCGCTTGTGAAGAATGTTTTTTGAAATGAGAGACAAAGGAAGCAAAATTGAAAAACTTGTAGTGTTCAAGATATTATCCTGGAAACAAACAAAACTTCTCTTGCAAGTGAAAAGCTGCTCTCCGTTGTTTTTCTTTTCCACTCTGGTAACATAAACAGCTTAACTTGTCAGCAGTGACATCAGTTGTACACAGAAGTGCTTGTGTGGGTTTTGTGTAAAGCAGATTTCTTTATTTGGAGTTATTTCAGCAAAGCATTTCCCCCTTCCCCTATATCACCCAAGGATGTTTTGAGACTACAGTGTTTTTTCCAAGCAATTAGATTTTCTAACCTGCTTTTCTAGTCTTCACCAGTCCATGCAACTGATTTTAGATGGGAAAGTTTGGGCTGGCCCACCTGCTATGGGACTTTTGCACATTGCAGCAACCTGACAGATAGAAACACTGTGTAATGTGGTCAGGGAGGAAAGGTTCTAAAGGTCAGGGCTACAGCAGTCTGTGGGGAGCGAGGGTGAGCTAAAATAATGCCACAGGAAGAAGTTGTGGGGATGATGTCCTAGGGGCTTGGGGAAGCGTGAGGTTATTCTGTGTCTTCCACAAAAGCTGTTCTGTAACACCTTTTTTCTTCTTTTTTTCTTTTTCTGCCTTGTGGGAATTTTCACTGCTTTATTTTATTATCCCCTCCTGATTCAGAACAAAAGGTTAGGTCTTAAAATAAACTGTGAACTGGAAACAGGAAAAAAGAAACCACCAGCCTACACACACATACACACACACACACACAAACACACACAAATGAATTTCAAAAGAAGTGAGTTAAGTACCAAAATCAAATTACAAATGTTTTTAAAACAAAGAAAATTATAAAGCTCATCTTTTCTTAAGAAGTGTTTGTGAAGCTCATCTTGTTTATGGGCAGAAAATGGAGCTTTTACAGCTGTCTGTGGGCTGATGACTGTTTTGGTTGTGTTTATCCTTTTCTGGGATCCACTGTTCATACCTGCACTTATGTTTGTTTAACTGACCCCACGGGACTTGCTCTGTAGTACTCACCCTTTGGCTAGTTGATGCAATTGTCCATTCATCTGCAGTTGGTCTTCCTTGGGACTTGCACCAATTCCCTCACCAGAATTTGAAGAGATTCCCCCACCCTCATCACTGGCAATGATTTGTTTTTTTAGTTTTTTGCTGAATTTTATGTTTTGGATGGGTCTGCCTTCTGCCATGTGTGTGTGCAGATTGGGAAGGTACTGCCTTCTTTCCCAGCCGCCTCTTCCATGCTGTCTTCTTGGGAACACACAACCTACTTTATTTTTGTTCATTTGCTTTTCTTATCCAGGTTTGTTTTCTCAGAGAGCTTCCAGCCTCACCAAGACTCTTCCCGTTTCTCATCACACAGATGCAGTGGTGATTCCCAAAGAAGAATTTTGGTGGTGTTAAGATGCCAGAGAGAGCCAGGGTAAATTGCACAGGAGAGGTGCATACCCCTTTCTGTTGAGATTTCCAGGCTGTCTCTTGCCAAGAGACAGTCAAGCCTTCACCTCTGCATCTCCCACCACAATGAGGCATTGTCTTCAGCAAGCTCTGTGAAAGCTTTTCACCATCATTAGCAGAGGACCTGGATGGTAAGTTTTCTCTGTCGTGCCCACCCAAGTGGGCAGATGGCTGCGAGGTACAGCACTGTGACAGAGGCATCACACTCAGTTATGTGGTCCCTGTTTCCACATCTAGATTGTTGCGTGATCTTGCACTGGTGAAACAATTCCTGCCTTTACCAGAAAACTCCATCCCTCCTGGCTCAACTCCTTCACTGTCAAGAACAATGGTCACTGCTAGCAAGTGGCTCTTCCTAAGCCTCCTCTCTCACCATTTTTTGAAATATTTCATCTGTTAGATGTAACTGAGAGAAGACAGCAGCTGTGAACACCTGGTCTGTCTTTCATCATGTACATACAAAAAGACCTGAAGAGGTTGTACAAGGAATTTTAAGGGCTAGTCGAGAGTTTTACACTGGGAATTTATTGTGAATTATTCTGGTAATGTTTTATTCAGAGCCTCGAGGATTTTAGGGGTTAAAAGAAAGTTAGAACAGGTGTAAAGTTGTCCATTCTCATTCAGTTGAAGTTCTAGAGTTTGGCATTTGGCAGAGAATATACGGATGAGAATTTTCATGGCACCCCAGCAGGTCGAATTTAATTCAGGAGCAGTGTGAACAATATGTGATTTTCTAAATCTATTTTCTATGTGCTTGGTGAGAAATGTTACTTTTGTTTTGTAATTTCTCTGTTAAGAATCATTTGGAAAAAAACCTGTACCACCTCAAATAGAACACTTCGATTCCTACAAAAAAGGGAATTGTCTGCTTGTTCACAGGTTGTTTTCTGAAACTCAGTAGTCTCAGTTAACTCCTTCTAGATGAGGTTTGCTATAAACTGGAGTCTAAAACATTTTATGGGCTGTCAGGGAAGATTTTGGCAAATTAGAGTACCTTAGTAAACATAATTTTACTCTCTATTGCTTATTACAGAATGTACTGAAGCATTTTGTGTGCTTTAATGCTACTGTGTGTCTCTTGGTACTATCTGATATTTAAACTTTGTTTACTTCTTATGCAATCTAATTTATATTGCAGCAAAACTTCTGTCAGTGCTTGTGCTCACAACTTGACAGTTTGAGAGATGTAGCCCAGTTATTTCCAAATGAAATGTAACAAATCATGTCGGAATCAACACCGAATCACAGAATCAACACAGCTAAAATGGTCATGAAGAGACCAGCTTCACCATGTGTATCATTTGTTCAGGGAGACAGCTCCAGAAACTAAAGGAAGAAAATAATTACAAGTTACTAATGGCTTGGTATACTCTGTTCAAAGCCCTGCCCAGGTGTTTGTGTTTGTGCTCTGTTGTGAGGGATTTGGTTGTAAAAAGGAAAAGTATTTTCTTTTTGAAAATAAAATTTTGGCAGTCTGGAAGATGAGATTTCTTAGTCTTCCTCCAGTTTGGTCTCCTGTGTTTGTGCGCCAAATGTCTTAGACAGCATTTGGTAGGTGTGGATAAGAGATGGAGTTGAGCTTGAATTCATAATAAGTTTGAATCTGAAAATAGATTTTTGAAGGGAATTGACGTTTTTTTATTCTAATCTGGAAATATGCCAAGGGAGAGTTGCTGAAAGTTGTCAATGCTTGCAGTAATAAAATGAGTGAAGATGAAAGTCTAAATCTATAATAGAAAACATTTTTCTAAGCAGTCATGTCTTTGAGAAAGGATGTTTCTAGTGTGGTACACACTATGTGGCCAGTACTTACATCTCTAGCTCTCCGGCCTTCTTGAGCAAAGCATGTCCCAGATCCTTACCTCTACAATTTAGTGCAGTCTTGTGAAGAACAGATTATTTTCTCCAAGTCTGACAGAGCAGGTCCTCTTCTGGTTCCCAGGCTCAGCCTGCTGGTGAGTTTCTCCATGGTCTTGTCCATGGAGAAACTATGTTTATGAGATCCACATGTCAGCAAGTGCCTTGTAGAACAGGGCTCAAGCAGACTGAAGTCTGCTGCAAAGGCTTCTGATTTGGGACTTCAGTATGGAACAGAAATACGAATACATGTAATTCAACAATTTAGAGTACCTTGGTAAACAGAAGTACATAGTCCATTGCTCGGTCTGTATGAATATATTAAAACATTTCTCCTAAGGGAGATAACCGCATTCTGTTGTAAAGAGAAGCATAAAAATGCATTTTGCAGAAGAAAGAAAACTAGGGGGGTGAAAGGAAAATATTGTCTGAGTTTTGCTGCATAGGAAGGAAATTAAAACCCAGGTTCTGCAACCATAGCAAAATACGAAACTTTCTCTTGCTTCCACCAAGTCTTCAACTTATCAGAGATTAAAGTCTATGTCACTGCTCAGTACTCTGTCCTTGAATTTTTTTGCCCTCAGGCCAGTGTGACCTGTTCCCAGGAATGGCACAGACATCTTCAGGGGGTCAGGGAGCTGTGCTCATACATAAATAAGCTGATCTTTCTGATGTGAAACTCACAGCTATTATTGATTTCCTTTTATCTGAAAGTACACTGGAGTAGAAAAATGAAAACTTTTTCTTTTGGATTTGTTCTTCATTGGACTTTTATTATGTGTGAAGGCACAGTTTCTATTTCAAAGACATTAGAAGAGAATTTTTATTTAACCCAGCAGCATCTGGACTGCAAAAGCTTCTCTTTATCTCCTT
This sequence comes from Parus major, assembly GCF_001522545.3. Taxonomy (NCBI): domain Eukaryota; kingdom Metazoa; phylum Chordata; class Aves; order Passeriformes; family Paridae; genus Parus; species Parus major. Next base: position 44,977,737 of record NC_031799.1, read on the forward strand.
TCTGAAGATTTCTGAAGTCATATTTGAGGCAGTGAATAAGAAAATTGTAGATGTATTAATTTATTCGAAGTCTTTCTCATCTAATGATGCATTTTGTGATTTTTTTAACTCTAGGTTTAACAAAGTAGTTCAGAGAAGTGTTCTGGATAACAGTTCCCTAACAGGAATAGAAATAAGAATCTGTAAAGCATAAGCACTCACATCTGAAGTCTCATAGCCATGGAGCTCTAAGTCCCCAGCTTTTCCCTTGTGAGCTCTTACAAACTTTCCAGTGTATCCTATGGGCCACAGAATCCATAGACAGAGAGAGATGAAAGAGCAACTCAAACCTCAGTGTTTTCTTATGGTGGTGTCATTACTGGAGCCAGGCAGTGTATGAATAGCTGCAGCTTAGCAAACTTTCTATTCTGTCAATTGCATACTGTGAAAAGTATATTAATTATGTGAATTTCCCTTTTTATAGTCCCGTTAGTGGTCTCAGATTGCTTGGCTAGACATAAGAGAACTAAAAAGTGAGAAGTAAAAGGTTTAGCTGTTGAGGTATCAGTTTGCATTTGAAACTAAGATGCGATATAGCATGTATGGAAGCAGAATTTAGAAGCAATTATGGGCAGATTTCTAATCTCAGACCACCTTGGGAATGAAATGCACCAGAAGATTCCAGCCCAAATAAATCGGAGACATTTACAGATTCCCATGAAATCAGCATGTGGTGCTAGTAATTGAAATATGACACTGCCAGTCCCAAGTCCTGTGGTTAAATGCAAAACAACTTGAATAACTCAAATTAACCAAGTAGCCATAAATAACCAGTACAGCAGCAGGGATAGACAGCATGAACTCTTGCATTTACCTGTAACCATGCTTTTAAAGACTGCTGCAAAAGGTTTAATAGCCTCTTGTGTTATTTGTGCTGAAGAAAAATTTCCATAAATAGGGCGCTTGCTAACAAGTATGTAATTACTTGAAAGTAGTGATGTGCCAGGGTCAGATTTACAATTGTAGTTACTCAGTCCTTTGAGGGCTTTAAATCTTCATAAGCCTAGTAAGTCTAGGCTTAAAAAGTTATAATCCATGCTGATGAAGGAAGGTCCATAGGCATCAAGTGTGAACACAACTGATTTTTTTATAGAAGATGCTGTGGGGCATTTATTGAGCTGCCACACTCGGCAAATGTGTGAAATCTTGCAGGAAGGAGATTCAGGCTCAAATACAACTACTTCAGTAGAACTGACTTGGCACTGTAATGGATATGAAAATTTACTCAATCTATGCAAATATCAAATCCTACAGCAATGTCCATCTACTGCTTAAGTTGGCAGGAGTTCTATCTCTCATGAGGAGCCAAACTGCTATCAGGGAGAAGCTCAGGGTTTTGTCTCAGTGAATTTGCACTGACTATGCAGTAAAGAAATACAGAGTTGCCCAGGAGATTCGTTTTTCTGACTGTTTTAACACCTGTGAAGTGTACTTTTTAAAGGTAAAAGTCACAAATATTTATTTTAGTCGTCATTTGCTGCCACGTCCAGTGCAACTATAATTTCACACTTGTGCTTTCTGCCAGATATGTCAGACCAGGAGCAGAGGGGTTTGTAGTCTGTTCTTCATCTTATTTATAAATTATTTAGAAACTTTCTAGCACTTCTGAGCATTTTCTTTTTGCAATAAATTCCATCCAGTGCACAGGGGGAAGAGAAGTATTCAAAAGATTTGTAAGATCTTCTGGCACTCCAGTGTTGGTTGAGGCTGATCTGGGTTGGCACGTGCTGTTGTGGTACTTCTGACTCAGCAGATGGCATTTCTGGGGACTGTATTTTTACCTCCTAATGTCAGACAGGACAAGAATTCTTTCTCTGAGAGGTTGTGTGCAGGTATGGATGGGTGAAGCCAGCTGCTACCAGGGGGAGCATGGTGGGGAACAAGGCACACATCTGGTTCACCTCTGGTTTGGTTGAGAATGCAGTGATGGCTCTGTAAAGGCAAGTTTGTCCTGAGCCACAGAAGATTAACAACTGTACCAGCAAGTCAAGGATGAAAGAACTTGGTAGTTGCTGGCTTTTACAATTTAGGGCATCATATGCGCCTTCCTCAAAGCTGAGGCAGCGGAACTGAAAAAACTCCAGAGCTTAAAAACAGGTTTGTTTTCCTTATTCACTGTTTCCTCCAGGAGAAGCTCTGAGTGACACATATAGGTGACTCCCACCACTCTCTTTTAGGAGACTGAATGAGTGTGTACGTGTGCATTTGGGGCTTTTTAGCCATGCTGCCACAAGTGTTTTCTCTGGTCCAGTCACCTCCAATCACACCATGGGTCCCGTGCTCAAACCCTGGCCAGACTCTCGCCGTGCGACCAGCACTGCCGCTGCTTGTGGTGGCAGGAAGCCTAGGAATGGTTACAAAACCTGTGAAAAGTCTGGAGAAGGTTTTCATCTCTCTTTCAAACCCAGGAAGGCTGAACAGGGCTCCCACATTTCTTTGCATCCATGAGAGCTAGAAAGGGAACTTTTCCCCAGCAGAAAGGATTTTGGTAGAATTTAATGATCACAGGAGGTGAAGATTAACAGGCATGAGTCATAGATATTTCTGGCTCTGGATGCAAGCAGAAGTACTACACTCAAGTATACATCCAATCTCTCTGTACAGTGCAGCAGCAAAATTAAGCACAGAGAAGACACTGAACTTCAAACATCTTGGCAAAATTGCTTGTATTTTCTTGATTTTACCTTAAAGACTCTGTAATTTACAGTAGAGCCCTTTTCTATTCTAGACTGAAGCAGCAAGATTGATTTCTGGGTGTGAAAAGTGACAGTTTTTCTCTGTACCACTGTTGCAGAATGAGGAATATGTCGAAATTATCTTAAGTTGGGATGTTCTTTAAATACTTTAGGTTGGCTAATCAAGACTTTCCTATATCAGCAAGAAAGGACTGCTAATTAGTGGAACAAACAGTTAGCACTCCTTACGCAGGGACATCCAGGAACCAAGTTATGGGAATGTAATAAATGAAGATGTCAAATGTTTATGAATGTCACTGAATAAACTTGGCAAATGAACAGTTCCTACAGAGGAGCTGTCTGTATTACCATAATAATATAATATGAAATAATACAAATATATAAATATATAAATAATAATATTACAATAAATATATAAAATAATATACAAATAATGTATAAAATAATAACATTGTAATAGTATAATTATAAAATCATAATTACTATAATTAAATTATATAATATATTATATATTATACTTAATTATATATTATATATTATATATTGTATGTATTTTGATATTTTTATATAAAATATATAATATGTATTATACTATGTATAATATATATTATAATTAGTATTATGATACGATTTTGAGAATGTAATAAATGAAGATGCCGTATATCTATGAATGTCAATGAAAAAAAACTTGGCAAATTACTCAAGGTCTATGTATCCCTTAGAGGAACTGTCTGTGTTATAATACTGACAGTCATACCTGAAAGTCAGAATGACACATGCCTTCCCTTGGGCATGTGTAGAAGTTAGGGTTACCTAGTTTAAATGGAAACTACTAACCAATCATAATAAGTGGGCTGTACTTGGGAAGTTACAAACTTTGAAATTCTGTACATAAATAATGGTGCAGAGGGTCCTACTGATGGGCTTTTTTCATGGAAAACCTCTGTGCACACAGCACAAACCTGAAAAAAAGGAATCAATATCTCTGTCAATGTGTAATTAGTGGCTTGTTGCACACCAGAAGGGCTCATGCAGTGGTGGAAGATTCTGGTGTGAAAAAGGTCGCTCCAGCAAAACGGGGAAGCTGTTCAAGCACGTCTTCTCTTGTTCATCTTTTACAATGCATGTTTTTGAAAACTGTTGAGAAATTATACAGGACTTAGAAATAATGAAACCATTTTCCTGGAATATTTTGATTCTTCTAGGAAAGCATGACATCTGCAAGTGCTTCAGGCCTTTTACTACATAATATTACTTAAAATACAGGAAAACAGCTGGAAAACATTTTTATGAAATGCTGATGTGACATTTACAGAACTTTAGCAAAACTGATTTTGCTACAGTTTTTAAGCTGTGAAATTGTTGGGGAATTTAATGCTTCTAAAGGCCATTTACTATTCTTAAACACCATTAGTCACACTATTTTACCAGTAAAAGCCTTCCTTGTAGCTGATGGTAATGTACTTTCTCTTCCCAACTTTAATGAGGGAAGGGTAAAGGGATCAGAGATAGGAGGTTGAACCATTATGTAATTCCTCTCTACAGCCTTGGCTGTTGTAGCTTGTGTGCACAGATGGGAAGATGGGCTAGGTTTGTTTTGTCTGGAGTGGCTTCAGGTGTACCATAATGCTGACAAATTTCAAGGGTGAGCTGGTTAAAGCTGCAATTTGTCTCCTATGGGGATATTGTGACATTTTCACATATTTTTCACACTTACAGAAATGGGGAAATAACAGATTTCTCTTGCAGCTTATGAATTCACTTCCAACTCAAGTTTCTCCTTGTTTCCAGCAGCCTGCCTGAAGAAAGCAGGGAGCCCCAGTGCCCCTGTCTGTCAGGAAGCTAGCTGAAAGGCTGTCTGGACTACTGGCATGTTCTCCCTAGCACCAGAAGGACCAGTTTTTCATAGGAAAACTTGGGCTAAACCCTACGCTACACACAGAATTGGACATGGCCCAAAGGCTGTGAGGGGGACTATCTGGTCCTGTTGTCTTGAGCAGCCACAACACTAACTGAGCTGCTGATGAGATTTGATGGGGGAGCCAAGTGGTTTTTTCCTATGAAATCAAGGACAGCTATTCCTCAAATAAAGCTTCAGAGAGAGGCTCCCTCTTCTTATGGGGCCCAGACACCTCTTGCCATGATGGGAAGGAGGGCAGAGAGCTGGCATTTATAGGTCTCCTTGAAGAACCCTGTCATTGTACCGATTTGCTGCCCAGTAAAATGTGAAAATGCAGAGATTTTTGACATTCCTGTTGATGTTTCAGGGATGTAGTCACATACTATCACTTGAAATGTTATGTTCCCAACTTGCATCTTGTTTCTTTCTGGGCCCAGGCACTGATGCAGTTTTGGGCATATTTTAACTGTTGTCCCTGGCATGGGAACCTCTAATAGAAACAGTTCATCCCTTTCCAGCCTCACTTTCACTGACTGTCTGGAAAGAATGCCCCATCTGAAAAGAACCTGAATGTCTGCAGGCAGTGGCCAGAATCACTGAGCAATGCCATCCCTGCTGTTGCTTGTTGTACAGTCTTGTATTAGAGCTGTCTGTGACATTTATTTTGTTTATGAAGCAAACACTCCTACACCCACTCCTGTTTTTGTTTGTTCATGTAAATTACTGCACTTTGCAACTTAATTGCTATGGGCTTTATAAAACTCCATTAAGGACCGTGCTAATTGTGGGCTTGCTCCCTTCCTATTTCAGAATAGATTTTGAAATTCTGTAATTGGATGTATTTAATTTTTTGTAACTTTATATAATGAAATTGTGGATTAATATGAAAGAAACAGAAAAAAAATCTGGCTCTGCATCATGCAGAGCTGTTTCTAGCAAAAGGTTTTGTGTTCTGGGAGTTTAGGCTGGTTTTCAAAACAGTGATCCTGGAAAATACTTGGGGGACTGTGATTTGATAATTGGAGAGAAGGGTTCTACAGAAATACCTGAGCTAAGCCTCCTACAGATATGAACTGTGGAACCTACCCAACCTTCCCACCTGTCGGGTAGGTCAGGGGAAGTGGTTTTGCCCTGAGGTACAGGAATTTGTGGGAAATATTCAATAACATGAGCCACTTGGAAACATGAACATTCAGATGGTGGGTCCTGCTCACTTCAGGACAATATCCTAGGTATTGCTGTAGTAGGCTGCAGAGGGCTGAATCCTGAGTTAGGAAATATGTTGTCAGAAAAGTTATGCCTCTGCATTGATTTGGGAAGGAGAACATCTATCACTAATTGTTTTCTGCCTGTCTGTATCAATCTTTCCTCAGCTGGCTGGCCAAAGCTCCAGGCTGTGGATTAGACATTTATATCTGAGTTACCTATCAGGTCACTTCACCTATTCTGTCACTAGCTCTATGCAGCTATGAAAATTGTATCATATTCAGCAGTTCAGTGAGCCAATCCTGCTTTTTGCTGATCCAGTCTTTCATGGCACAGTTAAATCCTTGAACGTGAAGAGCAGCAGATGGGCCCGACAATTTGCAAAACATTCTTTTTGTCTGGTAAAATGTCTTCATTATTTTTAACCCCGTTTCATAGTTTATCTTCTTTCCATTTTATCTAATTCACATGAAATGAAATGCTATATTTGGTTTTCAATGCCAGATTTTAGCAGAGAGGAGGGGAGGGGAGGCAGTTGTAGGAGTGGTTGCTGTAAGAAGATGCTGGAGGCTTCTCCCATATTTGTCAGAGCCAATGCCAAATGGCTCCAAGCCAGACCCACCACTGGCCAAGTGGGAGCGAGTCAGAGACAGTAGTAATGACTCTGTGGTAACATCTTTAAGAAGGAAAAAATTGGTGAAGGCTGTGGTGAAGCAGCTGTCCCCACACAGAAGATGGAGGTACATGGAAGGTGCAGAGATACACCCCCAGCCACGGCCAAGCTCCACGCTGGAGCCTGAGAGGAGATTGTGACCCTGTGGGAAGCCCATGAGCAGGGTCCTGACAGGGACTTGTGGACCTGTGCAGAGAGGAGCCCATGCTGGAGCAGCTTTTCTGACAGGATTTGTGATCTTCTCTGGAGCAGTTAATGAAGAACTGTAGCCCATGGGAAGGACTCACACTGGAGAATTTCATGGAGAACTGTCTCCTGTGGGAGGGACCCCATGCTGGAGCAGGGGAAGGATTCCTCTCCCTGAGCAGTGGCAGGAACAGTGTGTGGTGAGCTGACCATAACCCCCATTCCCATCTCCCTGTGCTGCTGCGAGGAGAATGCTGAGCTGAGAAGAAGGGAGGGGTTGGGGAAGATATTGATATTAGATATCTGGTTTACTTCTCATTATCCTGCTCTGATTTTGATTGATAATAAATTCAATTAATTTCCCCAAGTCAAGTTTGTTTTGTTGTATCAGTATTTGGAGAGTGATCTCTCCCTGTCCTTATCTCAACTTAGGAACCTTTCATTGTCCTTTCTCTCCCCTGTCCACTTGCAGAGGAGAGTGGTAGAGTGGTTTTGGTGGGTGCCTGGCATCCAGCCAAGGTCAAACCACCAAACACAGGATCACATAAACAAGAAATCTAACCTATACAAGAAATCAAACTTATCCTCACTTGCCCCCAGATGAAGAAGAGGGGATGGTTGACTCAGAAAACAGGATTTTTCTGTATATAAATTAAGCTGTATAAACTGAACATCAAAATATTAGGTAAAGGCTTGCCAGCCAGGCTTTTACCTTAAAGTAAAAATATTTCCATGTTCCAAATACTTGCAGGATTATCTGTGTGATTCACATTACAGCAGCATTATCAGCTCACCATACTCCAACTAATACATGTAGAATATAAAGATTTCTTGTTTATAGTGTATCAAGTTAAGCAAAAGAGACAAATTTAGAAGGGGAAAAAAGTAATAAACAGATGTATACACAAGCCTTAATAAGCAGGCCAAGGCTCTTAGGTCAGGTCTTTACAGGAACTAAACATAGCCTCAGAGATGTTTTAACTGTAACTTTCCAGTTAATGAAAAAGGGGAAAAAGAGATTGTCTTTGGTCTCCTGAGAATAAGTAAATTTTTTTATAAGATATTTGAATGGGCTTGTGCAAGTGCACAAACTTTCTGTGAGATTTCTTAAGGGAATTATGGAACTATCTGGGAATCCTCCTCAACTTTTTCTCCATGCATGTGGTCTTGTTACACTTTCTTGGATGCATCACTGTCAGTGAGACAAAACCTCAGCATTCTCTGGGGTTTTCCATTTGCAGATGTGTGAGGGACATATGTGTGGCCATATGTCCATGTGCTGTTAGATCAGATTTTTCCTGCCTGACCAAATGGATTAACCTGTTCATGGTATTACATGAATCAGTGCTGAGCAGAAAAAGTTTTTGTGTTCTTGTGTTCACAGATAACAACAGCTGACTGCTTAAATATTATCTCTTTGTAAGGTCATCTATGTTTTGAGGTTCATCTCTGGCATTGGGACAACTGCTCTCCCTTTTCCAAGAATGAATATTTGCCCAGAAATGAGTGTAAACACAGGCAATGTTCTGTACTTGGCTCCAAAAGGATTTATTTTTGACTAGTTAAGTTTTCCCTGCTTGTGAGGTAAGTTTGGTTGTTCCTTGATGGTCAAGAATCAAGAACTTTAGATCATTTATTTTGTTCTGGTGTTGTAATTAATTCTTTTCCTAGTTTAGAATGGAAACTCAGCTGGAAATAAAGATTGTGAGCTTGTTGTAAGCTGTGCGTCAGCATGAGGTGAAGTGTCTGTGTACCTCGACCTTCTTCTCCTTCACCCAGTTCTTAGGAGAAGTGACTGTAAAACAACTGGCTTTCCTTTTTCTTTTGGAGGAGTACCTGCTCACTGGATTGGTCCTGTGAACTTCAGTGAGAATGAGACTAGAGGAAAATCACTCAGCACATTTTCTCAAAGTAGAAAAAACTCCAGCCTGCTTTTAACCTAAGTCCAAGGTTTCCTGTTCACAAGAAATGTATTTCAGTTTGGTTCAGCTTTGCAGGCCTTTCCTGTGAGTCTCTTTTTGAGCTCTTGTCACTGACAATGCACATCACTAGTATATCATTGCATCATGAAGCCCCACCCTGTGGTGGGCTGCATCACTGAAGCATAAGCAGCTGAATTCAATGTGCAATTGCAGGAGAAAAGATTCTTACTGTATTACTATTCATTGGATTTTCTCTATCACCCTTCAGGATAAGGATTTTGGGCCCAAACTGAGAGTCCATGAAAAGATTTTGAAGCATGGGTTGGGATATTTCTGCCTGTCTGCAGTGGCCAGTACTTTTGGCTTTCTGGCTAGATTGAGAGTTTCTCTTCTCTGCCTACCTTAATGTCCTCACAGAATTCACTGTGGAGATACAGGGGCAGATGAGCTTGGATTTGCAACCTAGCTAGCTGCATTAGCTCTGTGAGGGGAAGGACACAAATTAGTTTGGTTGATGAAGTGTGCTGGGAGAGGTTCACAGAAATGGTGTTTGTAATGAAGTTTGAATGCATGAAGAAAGGCCTTCATGACTGGAATAAGTCTGGCCACTGCAGGAGTCTTTTAACAAATTCAAGTCAGAATTGCTGTCTTTCCTAAATTTCAGTGGAGGTGTGTCCATAAGCTATCTAGCTCCTGCTTAGCAGCAAACCAGGTTGTTTCACTAGCAGTCAAGCAGATGATGAAATTCCTGAGTAAACAGTCAAGCAGCAATAAGGGAGCATTTTTCCAGTGAGTTCAACCCACAGTGTGAGTGCTCTCTCTCTTGATGATAACTAATGTGAGAAGCAAGCACCCTTCACAGGGAAGCTGTCCCTTTTTGGGTAGTCCTCTGTGGATCCTAAGACTGCGTATTCCAGGTGACAGGGAGTGTCACTCTGGGACAAGAGGCTTTTGGAAAGCACATGTAAAGCTCCCAGGTAAACCCCAGAACAGGTTCATGAAGAGAAAAGTTGTCTCACACAACAAGGGAGAAGCACTTGTCTTGGTACATGTTGGTGAGTGCATACTACTCCAGGCCTCTGGCAAGACAAATGCATTCGGAGCCTGATGTATATCCAGCCTTGTTCTTCTCTCTGTTCTGGGAGCACAGTGAAGTGTAAAATGTTCTCTGAGCAAGCACTGACCAGTTCATGGGGACAGATGCAGGGAGGGTTTCAGACATGCCTCAGACAGTTCAGTCTGCTCTGCCCACCTGACTGCTCCAGCTGCAGTGGCAGTGGTTCTCAGTTTGCAAGAGTTGGTGACTGCACACTCTTCCTGAAAGCTGTGTCTCTTTCTCAAGAAAGATATTTTGCACTTGCCTCTGGATAGTTTAGTAGTAAGAATTGAACAGTTACTCTGGGTCTCTCCAGCATATAATCACCCTGTTGTCCTAATCAATTTCAGACTATATGTCACGTCTCCCTTGATCATTGTGGTCTCCTTACAGTACTGGATAGGATGTTTTCTTCATACTCAGTTACTGACCTTTGTAATTGTTTGAAACTAGGGCAATACCACTGCAGAACTGTGAAGAATTTATTGGGCTGGAGAAGGGAAAATAGACATCTATAGAGATCTATGGTGACCAGCTTTATTTTTGCATGTGAATCAAGTGTTGATACAGTTGTTGACATGCTCTCTCATGTTAATAAAATATGTAATTTTATATTTATTAAATCAACAGTAAGTTTCAAGAACAAGTGGTGTGTAAGACCCTCTGGAAAAGCTGTATATTTGTAAAGAAGAAGGAAGGATTTTTTTTCACTTTACTGCCTGGTTGACTGACATATCCAAATCATCTTGTTATTAGCAGGGGCTGCCTAATTTGTTGAACTGCCAGTCTGAAGACCTGAGGAGAAGCTGTTTATAAATAAAACAGTGGAAAAGCACACCAGAAAATATGACAGGACCTTAAATCTCTTGGCTTGAGTGAGATGAAGAATAGGTTGGATTTGGAGGAATTTGCATACATATCTGCTGCTGAAATAGAGATTTGATCCAAATTACAGTATGACCTGTGGAAACCTCTGCACCAAACGACAGATCTACAGACGTAGCTCTTGGTTACAGCTATTTTGCATTCAGAGCCTGGAACCTGTCCTCAGATAATGTGTTATTCTTGGCATTTCATCAGTTCTCTGACTTTATATTGCATCAGTTAGGCAACCTGAAAAGTTATACAATATAATCAAGCACTAAAATTTAACACTTGAGTAATAATTTTAATATGAGGAACCCACCCTATTTTCTTATAGCTTTATTTGATTAGAATTTCTTTGAATAATAAAAAGATGAAACATAAGTCTCTAGGCTAGCTTTTTGATTTGAGAAGCCAGTCTGATAAATGACAGTGCAGATTCAATTCTCCCAATAATTTATTTTCAAACGCCTTTAAATAATTTTTTATTCTAATATTTGGAGGATTCACTGTTTTGTTCACTGAGTCAGATTATTAGTAAGAAAACCATTGTTTTGAATGGGAAAGGATCCAAAGAACTTGAAATTTCACTAATATACTGAAAAAGAAAAAATAAAAATTAAGCACTGAGACATTCCCACTCTTAGCTATGTGACTGCCATGAAGTGCTTGTTTTGCTTAGTCTTGTGTCAAAGTTCACATACAAGGGATGACTAGTGCTCATCAGCAGCTGCTTCTCTCTAAAAAGTTTGGAGCTGCCAACAGATATTTTTGAACTCAGTTAGACTTCTGGAGCACCTAAAGACCAGGGTTTGTCTGCTGTGGGAAAATGTATCCCAGTAAGAAACTACAACAGAGGGGCAGGCAGTTATAAAATATGACACCCTGGGGTTGTCCATTCACAGTCTAGGCAAGGTGATACCTGTCTGAAAAATTTGTGTTCCCAAGGTTTGCATGACTTTTATTTCTAAGAGGCCAGAAAACATAACAATGCTAAGACATGATGTTTGAGCTGATGCTGGAGAATTGATCTTCTTTGCTACTTTCTGAACACATACACTCAGACCAGCACTGTTTGCCTGGGTGCTCTTGCCTCCTGAGTAATTCTTTTTTCCCCTCTGAGTACTTGTAATTTACATTTGCAGCTGCAGCCCTATAACTTGGGTGGGTTAGGAGTAATTTCAAGCCTGTCAGTACACTCAGGGCAATTTAGGTGACCTTAGTAAATTGTTTCTCCATCCAAAACAGTTACTCCGGATCACGTATAGCAGCGTGTGGGAGAAACCTTTCCTAAACACAAGACATTTCTTGTGCATGGTTGGAAACTCTTCTGCTTGTCTCATTTAAATGACTCTCATGCAGACAATCTGATTATCCAAGGATGAGGCCTGATCAGAATTTTATTAGCTTTACTTGCTTCTGTTAATTTTGATATCTGCATCCAACCCAATTCCAGACCCCATACTTCCAGAGATTTTTCTTCTTCGGAAACAAATGAGATGGTAAAAAAGATAAACTCGAGGAAGTTATTGGAGGGAGAGATGACATAAGAATAAGAAGATTACACTTCCTTTGTTTAATTCAGTGTTCTGAAAAATTTATTTATTTTTACTTAAATGCAGATTCCATTGAGCAGTTCTGCTATTGCAAGTATTTAGTCATATTTCCCTCTAGCTGTCTTCAGGTTGACCATGCAGTGAAGCAAAAAGCATACCTCAGACTCTAAGGAGGACATCATAAATCAGAAATCCACTACGACAGAAAACACAACAAGACTAATAACTCTTTTGCTGATTGTTTCTTTTACTGAAATAAAGGGTACATTTTTTTCAGGGAGCAGTATGTGGGTTTAATAATGATGTGGATATTATGCTGAACTGGAAGTGAGACTGTGAAGTGGTCCTGACTGCAAACAAGTATGCAAAAGTAAAGACTCTGGAGGAGCCATGAATTAAAGAATAGAGTGGAAAATGTGAGCACAGGTGAAAATTTCTCAGTAAAATTTCAAGACACTGACAGGAAAACAAACAAAACTTTAAAGAATGCAGAGCAACTCTGTACACTGTGAATCAAAAGGAAGGTGATCTGCATTAAACTGCTTAATGCATGCAGTTGGAATCTGTGTCCACTTTGCACCTGCATAATGAGCACTTTGGATGCAAGAAGAGACAGGGGCTGAGAATCAGTTCTCATGTGATTTCTGAATTAGTGCTGACTTGGGCAAGCCCTTTCTCTTAATGTAACTATTCCTTATCCTACATTTAGAGAAAATAGGGAATTGAACAGTGGAGAACTTGGGATGTGCAGAGGGTTCAGTCTCCTCAGGAACATGACAGCTACTGAATAAGTCATTCAATAGACTGCTAATGGCAAGTGACAATTATACCTAGAGCATAAGAAATCTCAAAGCTTTGGACATTACCTGGTCCTGTTTTGGGTTGGAAAGAGAAGCCATAGTATTGAACAGAGGAGACAAGCAAGAGCTTGGGAAGAGATAAATTTTGCCCTTTTATCTGAAATTAGTTTTGAGTCAGAAGAAAGCTCGGGGTAAACTGTTGTGATGGATTTGCATGGAAAGATTTTGGCAGTGGAGAGACTACAGGGGTTGTTTCTGTGAGTAGCTGCTGGAAGTTTCCTCCATGTCCAACAGAGGCAATGTCAAATGGGTCCAGGACAGGCCTGCTGCTGGCCAGGGCCAAGCCAATTGCAGATGGTAGTACTGACTCTGGTAACATATTTTAGAAGGGAAAAAAATTATTGCACAGATGTAATTGTGCTCAGAGAAGTGAGGAGTGCAAAGTGAGAGGAACAGCTCTGCAGACACCAAGGTCAGTGGAGAATGAGGGAGGAGGTGCTCCAGGTGCCTGAGAAGACATTCTCCTTGGGCCCTTCATGAAGACTGTGGTGAAGCAGCTGTGCCCCTGCTTCCCATGGAGATCTGTGGGAGATGCAGAGATCTACCTGGAGCCCATGGAGGAGCCCCCATGCTCGAGCAGGTGGATGCCTAAAAGGAGGCTGTGATCCTGTGGGAAGCTGACTCTGGAGTGTGCTCCTATTAAGGACCTGCAGACCCATGGAGACAGGTGCCCGTGCTGAAGCAGGTTTTCTGGTAGGACTTGTGACCCTGTTGGGGGCCTGTCCTGGTTTTAGCCAGGTCTGAGTAAATTTTGTTGCAGTATGTGTGTGGGGGCAGAGCTGAAGGCATGTCTAGATTGTTATTCTATACCACTTCAAGTCACAGCCAGAGGTGGAGGTGAAGGACTTTTGGGAAGGAGGGCGTGACTTGCAGTCAAAAAACACAAAAAGTGTGGCAGGCTAGGGAACCTGGCTGCCATTGGATTTGACTGTCCCATGCTTGGGCATTTTTCATGTGTATCACCCTCTATCTCTACAATATTAATACCTTCTGTTATTAATATTGTTGCTGTTCCTATTTTTTTATTTTTATTACCTCATTGCTGTTTCCAGTGAATTGTTCTTATCTCAACAAGTGATCTTTGCCTTTTGTGCTTCCAGTTCTCCTCTCCAGTCACCCACAGCCTGGGCAGAAGAGAGGGGAGGAGCAGAGAGCGAGCTGCTATGTGGTTTGGAAAGTCTTGGTGGGAGAAATAAATTGGGGATTACCACTCCTAAACCACGACAGGGACCCACACTGGAGCAGGTTGGGCCTGAAGGACTTCACCCTGTGGAAAGGAGCCCAAGTTGAAGCAGTTTGTGAAGAACTGTTCCTCATTGTATGGACTCACCTTGGAGAATTTCATGGAGAATGGTCTTCTGTGGGAGGGACCCCATGCTGGATCAGGGGAATAGCTCCTCTCCCTGAGCAGCAGCAGAAATGTGTGATGACATAACCACAACACCCATTCCCTGTCTCCCTATGCCACTGGGAGGGGAGGCAGACACCAGGAAAAAGAGAGGGATGGGAGAGAGATGTTTTTAAAGATTTGTTTTACCTGTTGTCCCTCTCTGATTTCATTGGTAATAAATTCAGCTAATCTCCCCAAGCTGACTCTGTTTTGTCCATGATAGTAACAAGTAGTGATCTCTCCCTGTCCTTATCTAAATTCATGAACCTTTCATTTTACTTTCTCTCCCCAGGCCACTTGCAGAGAGGAGTGAGAAAGCAGCTTTGGTGCTACCTGACATCCCACCAGGTTAAACCATCACATGAGTAATGGAAAACCTGCTTTCAAATGGAGCTTTTTTTCTCTCAAAAAAGAGTTGGCTCACTCCTTCCAAGCAGGGAATTTAATTCTCCACTGCAAGTGGGCTCTCTACTGATAGAAAGAAGGGAATAGAGAGAATCTAGCACAGTTTTTTGCAGAGACCATTGCCTTAGCTGTATAGTAGTACCTGCACAATCTCTTTTTGTCTCTGTCTTGGATCAACAGCATTTTTCAATCAGGCCCATTTTACAGAGCTTACAACAGGTAGTTACAACAGGTACTTTTGGAGAAGTGCCTGTTTCCCGGGCTGTGTTTTGAAGTTCATGTTCACCAGCACCCATGTATTCTGCTCCTACCTTTCTAGTGTTGGTATGAGTTCTATCTCCTCAGCCTTAGACTTGCAAATTTCTGCTTTACACACTGATAGCAGATAATGCCACCACTTTTCCACCTGTCCCCAGTTCTTTCTCTTAGGCAGCATATCTTCTGCATTGTGGCCCATTTATACTCTCAAGCAAGGCAGCTGTGTGGCTGGAGGGAGTTTGGCCTCTGACTGATACTGCTCTTCATTGTTCTTCAAGCAGAAGGGGAAGCAGGGAGCTAAGCAACTGTAGTTGTTCCAAGTATCACTCTTGCATAAAGAAGCTACAAGATCTTTATCTTTATCAGCAGAGACTGAGATTTTTGCTGCTGCAGATCAGTACAAATTAAAAATAGGGATGTGTGGATTACTCACCCCCTTAGCGAGACAGTCATCTTGTTCTAATTGTAAGGTTTTGTGTTTTTGAGCATGGCTGCAGGAAATAAAATATCATTGTGTGTTCTAAAACAAAAGTGTCCTGGTAAACTTAGTCTGGAGAAAACACTAGACACTAATTTATAATTAATAGATAAAACAAATATGGGAAATCAGTCTGTTACACTGCAAAGGTTTGTGAAGACAAACATTTGAGTACCAGAAAGTTGTTTGAACTTCATTTGACTTTTAGAGAATCATTCTGTAAACTGCAGACAACAAACTGAACCCTAGAGTTCTGCGAGGCTCCACACAGAGGGAGGTGCTGGTCACAGCTCATTGAAGTCCAAGGGGCTCATTTAGGATCACTACTTGTGGGGTAGCAAGAAGGTGGGCTTTAGTCACAGTAACTTTCCTTCCTGTCTGAAGTTCAGAATGGTAGTTTTCTTCAAAATTTTGATGACGAAAATATAATTTCACTTTGGTTGCTATTCAAGCAAGAGAAGTTTCCAATGGTGTTTGTTAAAAGCAGCTGTTCATTAGGTAGCATCAGCTCCTGGGAGCAGGCTGGGTTTCTTTCTGATAAGCTCTGAAGGAGCTGAGCCCAGGTGCCATTCACCAAGGCTGAGCCTAACCAGCATTTCTGAGATCATCTGTCTGTGACTCAAGGTTTGCAACCAGAAGAGAGGATGCATCACCACACCTATAAAAGTAAGTCCTTGAGGCTGGGTAGAGACAGAATCTGTCTCTTCTGTTTCATTTGACCAATATACACATCACCTTTTTATAGCCTGAGTACAATGCACAAAGTTACCTTCCTGCTGCATCTGCTTCTCTGTCTGCATTCATGTGGACTGTGCTCTTTCTCCTGCTGGGTGGGCAGGCAGGGGATTACTCCTGTTGCTGGTTGACAAGCCTGAATGGCCATGAGCTGTAAGTGAGCTGAAATGTTTGCTTACAACAGATCTGTGAACCTATGCCCAGGAAGAGAGATGTATTCTATTTCTTGGCATGGTGAATGGGAGTTTCTGTAAATGGTGTTATAGCAGATGTCCAGTGTTGTGGTACTTGCTGTTCAGAGTTATTTCAGTGCTGATTCAGTACTATCAGGGTCCAAGTCTAGATGCTGAAAATTACATTAAAATGCTAATTAATGTTAATCTCTGACTACCACAAGAACCTCTCTGGCCCACTGTTTTGTAACATAATTAATGTGCTCTTTGTGACAGCAACTGAGTCATGTACTTCCCAGGCTGAACTTTGACCATTTTGGCTATGGTTAATTCATCAAGTCTCAACATAGGCAATCCCCACAAGTTCAAGTGTCTTGCTTCGTGTAGCATGTGCATGCTGTTGAGTGCATGCCATGTTTCTGCTGTGGGTTGTGCAGCTTAAGAGTGAACTTTCTGCCTAGGCAGGAGTGACATATGGGAGGTGGCACTGGGATGAGTGAAGTGCCAAGAGAAGGACTAGAAACAGACAGACTTGCAGAAGAAATAACCAGGAGGAGGAGGGCAGAGCAGCAAAGGCAGTTGGAGTAGCTGGGAAATTCATTATAAAGGAGTTCCCAATACTAGAAAAGGAAGAGATTGATGGAGACATCCTGAAAACTGCTTGGAAGCAAAGGCTGCTTGGTGGGAATCAAACTCTGGAAGGGTACTGGAAGGGAAGCCAAATTATGAAGAAGACTGATATCCAGAAAATGTGTATGACTACGAGGGGGTAGTCCTGTGGAACACAATAAAACTGTCTTTAGGACTGGAGAACAGATCTGAGCGCTGAAGGAGGAGGATAAAAACATTTCTTATGCAGTGGAAGAAGAAATGAAGACAAAGTGAGAGAATAGGGGTCCTACATCAAGAAGGGTCTTAACTGAGAGCAAGAGCTGTGCTAAGCATTTGCACAATATTGCTTTCCATGCCCTGCTCTTGGGAAGCATCACTTTGAAGATCAAAGAGACCTGGAGAGGTTGCAGAGTGACAGGGACTGGTGAGGAATCCTCATGTGGAATAACAGTCTGAAGATTCTGAAAGCAAATCTCTGGTGAAAGAGACTAAAATGGTCCTAGCTGTCTAAGAGTACTTGCAGAAATCTTGAAAAGCAAAGGAAAGGTTTCACCAAACTTTGTGTCTTCTGCCAAAGATTGCCTCAGCCCTGTAAGCTGGGCTGCCTTCGTGAGTTCGTGAAGGACAGGAGAAGGATATTGTGTTCATAATGGCTCTGCCATGTTTTGATGATGCATCAGATACTTGAGGGATGTCATTTTGGATGATGTGATGATGGATCTGCTCTGCAGCAATTCTCCAGATAATTCCAGGAGAGCAGGCCAGGGGCCCGCGGGACTTCAAGAGGAAAAGAAGGGTCACTGTCACCTGACTCCTTTCATTTTGCTTATGCTTTGAAGAATGGCCCTGGTAACTGATGACAACACAAGCAAAGGTTGCTCTAGCTAGTCCTTGCCAGGCCATTCAGCTTTCATGAATGTGTGACCCACAGCAGGGCAGGACCTATGGCTCCAAGCACCAGGGAACAGTGACAGGTGAGGAATCACACTAGGGCAGCATATCTGTCAAATGCTGAGGGTGAGTCCAGGAAAGATGGAAATTCAATGTTGAGTGGAAGGACAAAAGCTCACCTGTATTCATTTTCAGATTTTTTTGTGCAAGAGGGGCTTTATGATACATCTGAGTTTTAGTTTAGTAAGCCGTGTTTAGTAGGTAATGAAAGCTACCACAGAAATGACAGGGAGTCCAAGTGCTTATAGTAACATAAAATGGAAAATTTAAATCTGTTTTTCTTTCCTATTTATGTTTCATTGTCAGTTTAAAGAATAATTCAGTAAGTTCTGGATTGTTCTCCTTCTAAAGAGAAACATGATCTGAATTTTGGCTGTTGCAGGAAAAGTTAATTACAGCTTTCAAAGCAAAATAAAAATTTTTAAAGCAAAATAAAAAAATAAAACTAAAAAAACTCCAACACCACAGATACATAAAATCTGTCATGGTTTAACCCCAGGGGGCAACTTAGCCACTGTCTCACTCTCCCCATAGTAGGATGGGGAAGAGAATTGAAAGTGTGAAAGTAAGAAAACTCCTAGGCTGAGATAAGTTTATTAGGGAAGACAAAAGCCACACACAGGAGAAAAGCAAAAAAAGGAATTCAATCACTGCTTCCCACTGTCAGTCAGGTGTTCAACCATCCCTAGGAAATGAGGGCACTATCACCTGTAATGGTTCTTTGGGAGCAAAAATGCCAAAAATTCCCAGCTTTGTATGCTGAGTATGATGTTCTTTGGTATGGAATACCATTTTGGTAAGTTCAGATCTCATGTCCAGGCTGTCTTCCCTCCCAGCCTCTTATGCACACTGGGGGGGCACAGGAAACTGAAATGTCTTTGACTTAGAGTAAGCCCTCCTTACTAACTGCAAAGACATCAGTGTGTTATCAACATTATTCTCATAGAAAATCCAAAATACAGCACTGTACCAGCTACTGAGAAAACCAACTCTATCCTAGCTGAAATAATGTCTGAATATTTCTCAAGGTACAAATTAAGTACAGTAATGATGTTCGAACCCCACCAAAACTCACTTTATAGGGAGGACTATTTGTTATAAGTATTATTTGTTAATTACGTGCTACCAAGAAGATATTCTTTGTCCACAGAAGAACTGGATCTTTTTCTGAGATGCAGGAATATGGCAATTTTCAAGTGAACCATACATTCTTTTTTCTTGTCTGTTTTTCATTCCACTTCTGATATCTCAGAGATGGTGTTAACACTTCCCAGTTCAATGTTTTAGTGAATTTAAATAGCACATGGCTGACCCTTATCTTCTAGCTCATTAATAAAATGCTAGAAGACACCTGACCTACAATCTAATTATTTTGAGAAATATTACACTTGACTTAATTCACGGCTGTTCAACACTGCCCTTTGTATGCTAAATCCCTTCATGCTGCTGAAATTTATGCAACAGCATTGACAGCTAAGATGATCTGAGTTAACATTCTTAGGTAAGACTGTATAGATTTTCTTTTCAAAACCAGGAAGAAGCTTCATCAATGAAGTCCACCTATGGGGAGAACACAAGAGAACTGATGTAGTGGCTATACAGCTATTACTGTGTTAGCTACTTGTAATGAACTACAGAGGTCTTACACAGTAAGTTGTGGCTAACTGTTAGCAAAAGAGTGATCAGAATTATATTTTCTTTGAAATTTCTGAGTGTTTGGAAGCCCTTAGAAAAAAAATCTCTCTGACTTCTGTGAGCTCAGGGTTGGATTCTTTGCGGTTCAGGCCTCTCATATCATGTTCGCACTATTAGTGGTTGTGGTGGTCTGTGATTGTTTCACAGTGAGGCCCTAAATCCCAGGTAAATAATCAGTACAAGCCCTTAAGTGTTGATGTGTCTTCTGCCAGCTTATTACAGAACTTTCTATACCCATCTGGATGGTGGAAATAGTATTGGATCTTTTTTACTCCCTTGCATCCCTGTGGAACTTCAGAGAAGTAGATTCCTCCTCTGAGTCCCCCTCAAGTGTGGCTCTTGACTAGCTTTTCCTGCGAGGGCACCAAGAGAAGCTGTTATCCAAAGTTCTGGAGGGAGTTTTGTCATGCATTTGTTTACAGTTGCCAGTCTGTTTTTAGCTTGGCAGCCCCAAACCAGTCTAGAGCCATAGAAATACTGCTGGTGATTTTTTGGCTTGAGGTAGGCGTAGATGCACTGTGCAACATGCCACCAGTCCATAGTCACACTGGCGTCTTTACCAGTGCAGAGAAGAAAAGAGATCAGACCATGAGTCTGAATTTAGATATTCAGGGGAAAGGCAGGAAATTATGAATATTTGCTTCTAATTTGAAGACTGATTTAGAGAAGCACAGATGTAGGAAATTAATCAGAAACCTAGGGATGAACACTGTTTAATATTCACTCCATTGTCCTCAGGACCTAACTACATACTCTCTGAAACTGGAGTCTGAAGAGCTTTTGTGGGAGCAGTTTCTGGAGAAGGGTAGCATGCCAGGACAGAGCAGGACTTCAAAGAAGAATGGCACTTGATGAAACAAGCTCCCCTTTATTCTCCCAGAGCTTGTGGAGTTGTGGCTTGTTAAATGAAGCCATTATGTAATAGATTTAGCTAGCCTCCTGGAAGGGGATGAAATTGTCTAGTGTCAGGTGACTAGTAATGCTTCTAGCTGAGTGACCATGTGGCTCTGTCCTAGCCCTGAGCCATAACCTCTCAGCTGGCCTGCTGCTCCAGCAGCTGTGTGGCACATGGTGGTCCCTGCTCATTTCCTTTCAGCTCTTCAGATAAGGGATTTTTGTCATTGTCTTGCCCAGCAGTCGAGCACTGAGGACATTTGCTGCCTTTATGTTATTTTTCCTCAGGTTTATTGGGTGTGGTACGAGGACTGGGAAAGGGAGCAGAAGCCAGCTTTGTCCTTCACTTAGCCAGCAAGGGGTGAGGTGGTGTATAGATACCTGGGCTCTTCTTTATCTGTTTGTCTTCAGCAGATGGCTGGGGCTTTGAGAAAGTACTGAATGAAACTGTAGAGGATGCCACAATTTTCTTTGTTGAGAAGAGTAAAAGGAGAGAGACCTTTTTCATGAGTCTCTAGTATGGTCATCTTTCACATATTGCTTCCTGGGAGTAAGGGAAGAAGAGGAGATGTTGACTGGATTAGTAGGGAGCTTGTTAGTTTGTGCTAGAGAATCTCTTGCTGCTGCTTTTTTGCCACTTTTATTTGTGTCAGCTGAAATATACCATCCTGGTCTTGTTTATTTCACAGCGCACAGGGACTTAGAAACTCTGCTTCCCATTTAGGCATTATAAAGCTTTCATTATCATGGATCATCAAGTGTCCCAAATGCACAGGACATTAGCCAGCATCTCCTCCATGCATAACTATTTCCCATGCCACTCTTGCTTTCTTACTCGCTGTTTTTTGAGTGTTGAGCCAAGAACTTGTAACCAGAGGGTTTATATTTATTTCTGTTGGAGCTAGAGATTCAAACGTTTTTTTGCTTTTTTGTAATCTCAAAAAAGGCAACTGTGCTTGCCTGCTGCTGCACCTGCATTATTACTATTAATAATAGATACGTGCCATTTAAACAGGGGCTTTTTATGTGCTAAGTGCTTCACAAACAATTTCAAAAACCAGTGTTAAAAGTGTATAAATGTTGCATGGCTGGGCACTTGAAAATTCAGAAATGCTAATGTGAACCTGGCTACCATGGTTATGTGCTTTGTGCATAATTATTATTTATTAATTCTTGGCTTATTCAAGTCCCCAGAAGTTCCTATTATAGGAAGAGGATTTCAATGAGCTGGAAATGAGAGTGGAACTTAGGGACTTATGGCCTAGGGATAGTACAGGGATACAGTTCAGATGTGTAAGGATGGGATCAGCAAAGGTAAGACACAAATGGAACAGAACATGGCAAGGAGTGTAAAGAATAACGAAAAGAAACTATGTATGTAAATGAGTCAGAAAAGAAAGGCCAAGGAGAGTGTACCCCCTGGTAAATGAGAAGGAAGAACAGGTGACAAAGGATCTGGAGAAGGCAGAGGTACTCAACATCTTCTTTGCCTCAGTCTTCGCTGGCAGTCAGACTTCCCACTTCTCTCAAGTCCCTGAACCTCCAGGTGGGGCTTGGGGAAACCTGGCAGCGTAAGCAAAAAGCAGGTTCAAGACCACCTGATGAAACTGAACAGGCATAAGGCTATGGGGTCTGACAACATACATCCAAGGGTCCTGAGGGAACTGGCTGATATTGCTACCAAAACATTCAACACTGTATTTGAAAAGTCACAGTGGTCAGACAAAGTCTCTGGTGACTGGGAGAAGGAAAATGACACTTTTATTCAGAAAGGGGAGAAAGGAAGATCCAGTGAACTACAGACCAGTAAGCTTCACCTCTGTGCCTAGGAGAATGATGGAACAGGTCCTCATGGAATCAATGTCAATGCACATGCAAGACTAGGGGGTGATCTGAGACACCCAGCATAGCTTTCTTTACTGTAGGTGAATTGTGTCTGACCAATCTGGAAACCTTCTGTGATGGAGTGATGGCAATGGCCTACAAGACAAGACCAATGAATGTCACCTACCTAGACTTCTGTAAGGACATCGGTACAGTCCCGTATCACATCCTTATCCCCAGATGGGAGGGACATGGATTTGATAGGTGGACTATTCAGTGGATAAGGAATTGGCTGGATGGATGCAACCAGAGAGTTTTGTTTCCATGTCCAGGTGGGAGCTGGTGACAAGTGATGTCTGTCGGGGCTCTCTGCTGGGACTGGTGCTCTTCAATATCCCCATCAATGGCAGACAGTGGGATTGACTGCATCCCCAGCAGGTTTGGAGATGACACAACTGAAGGATGGGATGCCTTCCAGAGGGACCTGGATGAACATGAGAATTTGGCCACTGAACTTCATGAAGTTCAAGTAGTCCCAGAGCCAGGTGTTGCAGCTGGGCTGGGGCAATCCCAGACGTAAATACAGACTGGGAGATGGACTCACTGAGAAAAGCCCTGTGGAGAAGAACTTGGGGGTTCTTGTGGATGAGAGATTGGACATGACCTGGCCATGTGTGCTTGCAGCCCAGAAGCCCAGCCTTATCCTGGGATGCACCAAGCGGTGTGGCCAGCAAGGCGAGGAAGAGGATTCTGCCCCGCTCTGTTCTGGTATCATGAGACCCTGCCTGGAGTACTGTGTCCAGCTCTGGGGTTGTCAGCATAGGAAAAACGTGGGCCTCTTGGAGCAGCTCCAGAGGAGGTCCCTGGAGGTGATTAGGGGAATGGAGCATCTCTTCAATGATGACAGGCTGAGAGAGTTGGGGTTGTTTCAGCCTGGAGAACCGGAGAAGATCTGGGGAGGCTTGACCTCATTGTGGCCTTCCAATATTTAAATGGGGCTAAAAAAAAAAGAGAGGAATTTTTCATAAGATAGTGACAGAACAAGGGGAAATTGCTTTAACTGGACTTTAACGGGAAATAGGACAGGTTTAAATCAGATATTTGGGGAAACTTCTGTACTGAGAAGGACACTGTGAGACACAGCAACAGGTTGCCAGAGAAGCTGTGGATGGCCCATCCCTCACATCGCTCAAGACCAGGTTGGAGCCCCGGCCACACTGACCTGGTGGATAACAGACCTGCCCATGATGGGGGTGGAAATTATCTTTACATTCCTTGAAAACCCAAACCACTGTGCTATTCTATTGATTCTGTAATTCTATGATTAATAACTGGTTCCTCTTTTGAAAAGGAGCAGCACAGGAGAGGGATTGCAGGATAAGAGAGAATAGACCCAGGAAGTAGTGGAGTACACCAGGAAAAGACATACAGTTTGTAGGTGAAGCTGAAAGCCCGACAAGATGCCTACATTTCCTGTATCTGATCATGTCACTTGTTTCAAAGACAGGTACTTTCTGCAACATTTTGTTCCCATGATACAGGGCAATTTCATTCTTGTGAAAATGTTTTACCCAACTGATGACACATTTTATTTGAGCAGTGTTCTCTTGACCTCAGCTGGACAATGAGGTCTTCTGATTAGCTCACTGAACCAGGGAAACTGCTGAATGTCCAAGTTACAGAATTTGTTTTTAGGAGTCTGATATTTCCACTAAGAGAAAAAAGACAGCCAGGTTTCAGGTTTTTCTATTTTTTTTCTCCTCCTTTTTTTCCCCCCCCCCCCTAAATAGTGGTTTCTAACTAGAGATGATGCAGCAGAGTAGGTATCCTGGACTAGTAACCTGGGAAAGAGAGGGATCATTTTGGCTGCCTGGCTTCACTACCTTTCCCTCCACCTCCATTTTCCTCTTTTATTTTCAGTAGTGCCTAAGCTGTAGTTGATGCACCCTGCTGTAGATAATATTGATTTGGGCTTAGGTTTGCAGTGTTTAAACACATCTTGGAGAAAAGCTTCTGTGCATCTGCCATGGTGTACAGGACTTGTTTCAGGTAGCAAAACACAGTTTAATACCCGTCCTCTGCTTGACAGAGGCCGTGCAGTCAACACAGCTTGAGTGTAGCTAGTTTAATAATTTTTAATGCCATGTGTGAGGACACCAATCTTATGCAAAGCCTGAGACAATCAGCACAGGTGCTGATTGTGCCCTCCATCAGCAGAAAGGTTCTGCAAAGTTGGTGACTTGGTGCTAGGCCACAGAAGCTGCATTTTTGATGGTACTCACTTCATGTGTTTGTCTCCTCATCAAGGAAGACAGAGTCAACCTTACAAGAAACAACAGCAGAGAAGATTTCCAGGCCAGCTCACCCAGTCTTCTTACCCACTGTCCTTCAGCAAGGGGAGTTCCCAAATTTAGTATCAAACAAAAGTCTTGCAAGCAGAGAGGGTTAGTACACAACAGCTTTTAACATTCAGTAGCAACACAGAATGTTTTGTGGCAATCTTCCAGTGTTTCAAATGCTGTTTTTAATGTGCTTCTTTTTAACATTATATTAATATTTAATTATAATTAAATACATTGCATGCTGCATTAGAAATAATTTAGTACATCATTTATATATACATGAATATTTTAAACCAGGATTTCTAGAGGAGGAAGGTGATGAAATAATGTATGGAGATGTGCAGAAAAATTATACTAGTTTTTCTGTTCCCTTTGAAAATTTTGAACTTGTCAGCTGATTTCAGCAAACTTGATAAAAAGACAGAGGTTTCAAGAAGAATTGCTTTAAAATTTAAATAAAATATTTCTCTCAGTTAGATGAAAGCAAGACACTCAAATCTGAGTCACTATGAGTAGCAAAAAAGAAATAATTTACACTCAGTCTTTGACTGGACACCAGAAGTCAAGAAAGTTATCATCCCCTCACCATCTTTTCCTAGATATGGAACAAACTTGTTTATATTGGAAACCTTGTACCACAACAGCACAGGTGTGATATACATGGTTTCCCTGAAATTGACTCAGGTCTTACATATTCTTCAAGCTCAATTCTTTTGGTGGTATTTGCTCTTGTCCTTATTTTGCCAGTTGTCTCCTGGACTCCTCTCCTGAAAGTTCTTTGGGTAATTCTCGTCATCTCTGTCCTAAGTGAAAGTTTCCTATCTGCTCAATGCTTCTTTGAAATCCAGACAAAGGAACACTAGTGCATTTCCTTTGTCTAGAAAATAAGTGCTCAGGGAAAGACCCCAGTTCAGCCAGCCATGAGGTATGTATGATAAAAGCACAAATTGTGTGTGGCTCCTTCTTGCCCTTTAAAAGTGCTGCTCTACTCACTGTGCTCTACTATTGGCTTGAGTGCAGGCCAGGTGACAGCCTGGGTGTTTTCCTTTCCTTCATGCAGTGTTGCCACACTGCAGTCTCTTGGGAAAGCTCCTGATTTGACAGGTTTATAAAAAAGTTTCAGAAGTCTGGAAAGGAGGCAGCAGGGTTCCCATCCATCATCAGACACAAGAGCCTTATCAAATCTGGAAGGCACTGCATCTGGAATGCAAGGATTCTGACAAGGAGTCCATTCCAGGTTAGCCCAGAGCCCTGTTATTTGTGTATGGCATTTGCAACTGTGCCTGCAGACACTTAGGCAAAGAAATTAGAAATATATAAAGATCCTTTTCCAAGATGCCTTTTCACTTTGTGCCAAGAATCTCTACTTTGGAGATGTTTCTTTCTCAGAGAAGTTTTGGTAGAAATGACAGCCAGTCAGCCTCCATTTACAGTGACCTATTTCTGCAGCATAGTTTTCCTGTCTGACCTCATCCCAGAACTATTGATATGTTTATCTGCACCTAAAGCTCTCCCCTACACTGTGCAAATTTGCTTAATTTCCCTTTATTATCATTACCTCCTACTAATTAGCTCATTAGTGTTATATTTCTGCATCATCCCTTTTCAGCTGTTTTCATCCATGCAATTATTGAAAAATACAAACTAGTTTGAGAACAGGCCAAATCTTCTCATCGTCTGTTCTTGGCCCTGAAAGCAGTCATACCATTGCTCCTAAATACAGGATTCTAGAACAGTCATTACTGCTATATGTAGTATATGATAGTGTCTTTTCAGAAATACAGGCCTAAATTCTCAGAATTCTCAGAACTGGTGTTCCAAATAAAATCTGACGTATGACCATTGCTACAGTGGGTAATGCAAACTTGTTGGCTGGATGTACATCTCCATCCAGACTTCTAGTGGGCTCTTTAAGCAAGGAATTGTTACTGTTCTTAGGTGGATATCTGGAAACTGGTCATATGATTTGGGCTCAAAAAAATGTAATTTCTATCTACAAGTGGAATGATGAATGGCTGTGTCTCAATTAGAATACAGGTTAGGTCAGATGAACCCAATTACATTTAAAACTACATGAGCTGAATCAGTTTTTGCATCTATTTGGTGCTGTGTATGAAACCCTAGGATGTTGGTCTATGTTTGCAGCTTTACATCACAGCCTTTGAGGTGTTCTTTATCTCTTTCATGAGCCATTCCTCATAACCCAAGGGGGATATCTTCTGTTAATGTCAATGTTAATGGGCCATTGAGTCTCACTGCATAAATTACATGATTCCATTAGGACATGCTCCACCCAGGGGGAGGAGCCAAGCATTCCTACCTGGATATAGTCAGAGACTTGAAACACCACAGTCACCCTTCCTCCGCTGGATTCCCAGAGGAAAACAGGACCCATCTACACCACCAGACCTTCAGAGGAAAATGATGCCCTTCTACAGGATCATCGCTTCAACAGAACCACGTCTGACAGTGCAGGAGGACTGCAGCCACTATTTAATTGGACTCCCACCAACACCCTGATCAACAGGGTGTCAGGTTGTATTCCAACTCTATCAGTGGGTTTTTATTGTTTGGGGTTTTTTATGACTCCATTTTTATTTTATTTTCCTAGTAAAGAACTGTTATTCGTATTCCCATATCTTTGCCTGAGAGCCCCTTGATTTCAATATTATAATGATTCAGAGCAGAGGGGGGTAGTTTACTTTTTTTGTCCATTTCAAGGGAATTTTCTGCCTTCCTTTGCAGACACTTGTCTTTCAAACCAAGATGATTTTGGGAATCAGGACTTGACAACATTGTAGAAATTGTAGAGAGATATGTTTTATTCTATCAGCTGGCAGAATCAGGGTCACATGAGGGGATAGCTCTTCTAGATCATGCGTACTGGTCAAGGGAGGTTCCAGATAAAAATACACATTGCTGCCACAAGCCCACACTTCCCTGCCTGCCTTTTGGCAGTGTTACCTCAAAAATGAAAACAATGACTGTTTAACACAACTTATACAGGACATTTAGAACAGTAAAAGTTATAGTTTGACACAAAAGGGCAGTGCTACCACAAAAATGAGTACAAAGACTGTCAGACACAACTTACACAAAACTACTTCTGTTTGCATCGGAGGGGAACCCAGGCTGGATGCTACCTGATTCCTAACTAAAGCTAGATAATGACCTGCTGAGTCTGAGTATATTCCTTCCAAGTACACCTTGTCTGCTATTCTGTCCTCTTAGTTTACAAAGATTTACTTCCCCCGTGTTACGCAGATATTTATCCTGTTTACGTGACAACACATAAAAAAACAATATAAAGACACCGAAGTCAGTAAAAAAAAGTCAAGCCTGAAATAAAAAGTAAATAGATACCTTAGTATTAAAGCTAAAAGTTCTTTTAGTAGGGCCATGAAAATAAACAATAATACACTAAAACATTCCCTTTAATTCATAAGAAAGTATAAGAAAATTAAATGCTCAAACTGTAGATGTGAGCAAAAGCATCCCTTAATAAAGTAGATGTTAAAATAGCTGTAATCCCATGAGAAGCTTAAACAGAAAGAGCAATATAAAATTAAGATCCTTTACTCCCAAAAAGAGAAAAAAAAGTCCTCTATTCCCAGAAATAAAGATAATCACAGAGATAGATTAAAAAAACAATTCTTTGCCTTTAAACAGCTCATGCTTAAAATAATACCCCACAAGTTATCATGGCCCATGAAGGCAGCTGTGGAGGGCTGTAAAAAAGTTTCACAATTGCAAATTTCTTTCCCAACCAGCTGCTACTTGTAGAAATGAAAAACCAAATGAAAAAATTGTTTCTTGTAGAAAAGTCTCCACGGCATGGCAAAAAAACCCTCCTCTTTCTACAAAACCTGAAAAAAACCCCATTATAGAGTTAGTCACTAAACCAAAATCCCACGTTTTGTCTCTACATTGTCAGTTAAAAAAAACAAAATCAAAGCAAAGAGAAGAAAAATGCTCTAAAAATTTTATTCTAATTCTTCTTGTTCTTTTAATTCTGTTAATAAAGTTTTCTTCATACCTTTTAAGTCTGAAGCCTGTTTTGCCCCTGTTTTGCTGGTTGGCCTCTGCTTTTGGGCAGTCACAGTGGGGGATTTGGCTCTCCCTCAGGTCATCTTGTCCCACTCAAAACCACCTGTCTGGTCCTGGCTGGTTTCTGGAGCCACAGGTTTTTGCTCTGTGGGATTTTCACAATACCTAGAATTCACACTATATCTGGCAACTAAGTTCCTATGTGGTTTGTTACAAACTGTTTCTGCTGTGTTCTATTTCTCCTTCAGCTGCTTAAGCATATTATAGGTTTCTAAAATTCTGCATTTTTCAAAGCTATATATGTTCCCCATCTCTAACTAAAGACACTTAGTTATACACATCAAAAATGACAGTACTATAGGAAATCTGAGTGAGGATCTCATGATGCCCTTTTGAACTTGGTGATTTATGTTTTCCAGTTAAAAGGTGCTATCAATCTACCTATCTGGTTAGGAGATAGTGTCTCAAGCTCAGGTCCCCTTGACAAATAAGCTCAATGGATGCCAGCCAGTTCAGTTCCCAGGCCTCTATTTACAAAAACCAAGGTGTACTCAGCTATTAGAAATAAGATACGCTTGCGTGTGTATTTTATATATATTTAAATAGGCTAATACTTCTTGGCTCTTCTGGAAGGATATTCTATTTGAATTGCATTCATAAATATTTTCTCAAAACTTAAATAATATTAAGCCACATTTTAATTGTTAATATGTAATCTTTATAAAGCGTAATTCTGTTTTAACTATTTATTTATTTATACTATTTATGAGTCAGTGCTTTAATACAACAACAGCCAGACAAGGCCTGAAATCACCATTTCTAAGCCAGGACGTGGCTGAATTGTAGAAGAAGGTCTGAAGAAGGCTTGAAATCTGAGCAAGGCTGATTTGGCATTAGAGATGAGGCAGGCCTTCCTGATAAAAATAGTTTTGCTGCAATGTTTCCAGTTTAATCTCTTGCCTTGTGATGTTTTACTGCATCATGGCAGTTCAAGACAGTACATTCACTCACATTCCCATTTTGTCTGGGGTGTGGTATGTGATTGGTACAAGAATAAGAGAAGTGCTGTGTTGTGCTGTGTTCTCTGTAGGGCTCCCTTGCTGTTTCTCCCCCTCTGTGTCACAGTTCAGGACTTCAGTAACAGAGTGGCTCTGCTCCTGCTTGGACATGGAGCCAAATGCCTTCTGGTGGTCCCTGACAATCACTGGGAAAGCTTTCATTGGTTTGGCAGCAAAGGTGCCAATCACAGAACCTGTTCACAGAAAGTTTTCTTTATTGAATGCTTGATTGCAAAGTTTCTCTCTGGTGCTTCTGAGGGAGCAGTGTAAAGTGTTCATAGAGTTTGCCAGTATTGGCCTTTGTAGGTGATATGCCTCTCCTGCATGTCTCTGAGGCAGGGACCTGGACATGTCAGGACCAATTTGGGGGGAAAATAGGGCTGCATTTGTTGATGGCAGCTGAATTCATTTGTGTTGTGGTGCAGAGGAGTGCCAGGCTTCTCTCCTTGCTCTCAGAAAAGTCAAGGGAAATTAGTATATGTCAGGAGATTTTTTTTTTTTTTTTAAAGTGTGTAGTTTGTACATACCAGAGACCCAAACCACACACTCCTTGTAGGCTGTTTTTCTGGTGATCATGGAATCATAGAATCATTAAGGTTGGAAAAGGTCTCTATAATCATCATCGTTAGATTTAAAAGTGGGATTACCTCTGGAAGGAGTAGGAATGATGTGTGCAAGCATTTCAGTTTTCAGCACATGGTCATTGCATATGCACTATTGTTCTGTCACATGATCAGAGCCTTATTTTCATATTTTACTGTGGTATGGAGATCATAAGATCTGGTGTAATACCAACAGAAATAAATAGACTCAACTAGTGTTAGGACAAATAAGACAGAGAGAAGTGACCTTGCCAAAAAGTAACGCTTTGGCTGCATGGTGAGGGAATATGTGCTGACTTCTGCACCTCTAGTCAAAAGAAAATCTCCTTGTGTGCATTCTTTTGGATCAACTTTTTCTCTTCTTTGCTCTGTTGCACTTCTGCCTTGACTTTCCTGGTGACTGTTGTTTTGGAAAATACTGCAGGTTTTGGATTACAGCACCACTTGAAAATTGTGGGGCAAAACCATCAGGAAAGTTTGAAGAATCCCATATATGCCCATGGACTGTCAAGATATGTAAGAGTTCTGGATCCTTGGGGCAAGCAACTTTGCACTATTTTATTCTTTATTAAAAGGCAAAGTGAAATGTAATTAATACACATAGAGGAATATAGTTTGTACTACTGTTTGTGTAACTACCAGGTCAGGAATAAATAGGTGCCTTTTGACTGTAGGCACACAGCTATAGCTGTGCCACAGGAATTGAGATATTATTTCAGAGGAGATACAGAGGCTGGAGGCAGGGGGAATATGAGGCTGAATGGTAATATTAGATTGAAAAAGAGAGACCTGCTGCAGTCATTTTACTAGAAGAAAGCAAGGACAATCAATGTTAAACAACATGGTTTGCTGCAGCAATCTGCTAATGTCAGCACAGACCCCATCTCTTCCTGTTTGCTTCAACAGCATAGGTCTCTGGCTGGAGTGTCAGGATCTGTCCTTCTTCCTTTCATCCCTGTGGCTTGATTGCCCTCGTGCTCCCCAAACTGCTCTCTGAGACTCAGTTACTTCCTCTTACTGCCTTGTAGGACAGTTGTTGGTTCTACATGCTGTGCATTTCCTGCTACTGATCAAAGGGTTGCTGCATTTTCCCACCTATGCATAGCTGCTGCTTTTCATTAGGAGATTGGGGTAGGAAGGGGACACGTGGGAAGAGTCTGTATGAAGAAACAAAAGCAACTGTGAAGGCTGGCACTGCAGCTGTGGCCAGGCTGCATGTGTTGGAAATGTTTGTCCATGAACAGATAGACAAATCACAAAGAATAAACTTTGACTTTTAGATAATCCCTCAAGTTTTCCAAACAGTCTCCAAACAGTTTCCAAGCCAGATTGGTACCAGTGTGTGGAAGGTATTAAAAAAACCTCCTGGAAAAGCACAAGTATGGCTGTGAGTTTTGTCTGTGGTTTTCAAAATCACCCATCTTGAAATACACAAAGGGACACCTGAGGGACAGATCATCACCACAGTGAAAGTTTCTTCCTTTTATTCAATTCCTCTGTTATTATCCACTCTGACAGGCTGAACTGTTGGTCTGACACAGGCATTGCCTGAGATTTTGTTCTGGATTTGTCTGGACTAGTTAATTTTCTTCACATGTCTAGTATGGATTGTGTTTTGGATTTGTGCTGGAGACAGGGTTAATAAAATAGAGATGTTTTTGTTATTGATGAGCAGAGCTCACACAGAGCCAAGACCTTTTCTGCTTTTTGTACTCATAAGCTGGTGAGGAAATTGGTGGTATGTGGGAGGGTGGGAGGAGACACAGCCAGGGCAGGTGACCCAAATTGACCAAATGGATGTTCCAGATCATTTGACATTCTTGACAACCATTTCAAGCTGACTGGAAGAAGGAGGAAAGAGGGATATTTGGAGTGATGACATTTGTACTGCCAAGTCACCATGAGGTGGGATGAGGCCCTGCTGTCCTGGAGATGGCTGAACATCTGCTTGCCCATGGGAGGCAGTGAATGAATTCCTTGGTTTGCTTTGCTTGTGTTTGTGGCTTTTGCTTCCCCTGTTAAATTGACTTTATTGGAAGCCATGAGTTTTGCAACTTTTATTCTCCCAGAACCCACTGTCTGAGCAAGTGGCTGTGTGGTGTTTTGGTGTCTGGGCTTAAACCACAACTGACATACAGGTATTTTTACACTGTTACAACACAGTATTTCAGCTTGGAGTAATGAGAAGTGGCAGGAACATCTTGCCCTGGTAAGTGTTTTAATGGTTTTTTTTTTCAGACTACATTCTAGAAAATGGTACAATCAAGAGAAGTAAACCTCTTGTTAATGTCTAGTATAGCATGATATATACTGCTGCACATATTTGTATTTATTGTGCAGGGTGTCTGTTGTTGCCCTTTCACCACGCTTCATTAGCAGTCTAATGATAGAGCAAGAACAGTCTAATGAAACCCAGGAACGTTTAAAAGTTAGCCTTGTCACATAATTAAACAGTGAATGTGCAAGGATACCTCATTGCTGATTATTGCAGTTTTAATCCACTTTTCTTAAGTACAAATAGAAATATATACATATTTATACATACACATGCTCCACACATATTTATATGGATTATTTGAAGCAGCTCTGCTGATAAAACTCAATGCCAGTCTGATAATGTTCTTCAGCACTGGGTGAGGAGAGTAGGATGAGTAAATAGTGAAGTGAGTACCTCAGTGGCCTTTCAGAGTCTACTTTTGACATGTGGCACTGTACTTTGAGAGTGGGACCCTACCATTCATTACTTTCCCAGCTGTATATTACGTTCCCATGCAGGTTGGAGTAAAGGAGCCTATTCATGGTTCCAAAAAACTGGCATTATCACATGGACCTTGTGCTGAGCAGCCAACCTGACACTGTTTTCCCTCATCCCACAGCCTCAGGGGCACATGGGCATAGCTCACCACATTGGTAGTGCAGTCTGTAAGAGAATATGGATGGGCACCTCAAAATGGCTTTTTACTACTGTTTGTAAACAATGGGTTTTGAAGTGGGATGACATAGAAGAGTCTGCACATGGTTACTTCAGGCAAAAAGATCTCATGAGAGACGTGAGTTTTATGGTCAGGTAAGGAATGCTGTCTGCTGCTGGCAGTTCTTAGGCTTCTATTGCTTTTCCAGTGCTTTGCTATTTATCACTTCCCCAGTGTCCACCTTCCTGTGCTGCAGTAACCCCTTCAAAGGACCTTGAACAAGTTTCTGCACAACAAAACTAAAATCAGAAAAAGTAAATGCAAAGTAAACAATAAATTAGAGCTAGGATAGATGACATATAATCCTTCATACACACAGATACACAAACACATACACATATATAGAGAGAGGGAGAAAGAACTGCCTGAAAATTGCAGAAATTGTTGATATAACAGCATTTATGGAACTTATCTGGTGATAAAGGCACCTAGAGACAGCCAAATACACATCCCTGCGAGTATTTCTTTTCAAACATCACTCATCACATTGCTTGTTTGCCTGATTGTACAATTGCTAGGATGCTGTCAATTCTGATGGAAGGTGGCACTGCCCAGGCAATTGATGTGATGACCAGGATGGACTGCTGTAATGGCTCTTTCCTTTTTTTAAAAAATTCTCATGATCCAAAGCTCCCTTTATTTTGCCTAGATTTTAGTTGTGATAAATCTTCTTTTAGCCCCTGGTGATTGTCACAGAGCTCCACAGAGACTGGATTTTCTTACAGAATTCACACCACGAACTACTAGAGTGGCAACCTGTCTTTAAAAGAAACATATAAATATATATATATGGGCACACACACATACACATTGGCAGGAGGAAGGTAGCATCAGACAGATGCAGATACAAGGACTGAGGGGCACAGTAATTTTACATCCATGGAAATCTCTTCCATCGATCATTTGTGCTACGTGGGAAGCCTGTGCCATTATCCAGACAAAATGACGTGTCTGTCAGATTTGTCTGCAGAATTGGCCTGCCTGCTACAGTTGCTGCCCAGATAGCAGCTCGATTTATTATCAACAGCATCACCACTGCCATAACACTGCTTCATGCTGCACTATGAGTGGCTGTGATGCTATTAGATGTGACACCCAAGTTATGTAACAGCAGTGCACACCACAAATGGCCTAGTGGGACTTGAGGTAAGTGTAATCCATGGAGATTTACTGAGGGATTCATGAACTAAGGCATGTCAGCATTTTTCTGTGTTTTCCTTAAGGAAGAACTAAATGGACAATTTGGTGCCAAACTATGCCTGTATCCCATGGTATTGAAAATCTCTGGGGGAGATTTTGATTATATCCTAAAAAATGTCAGTACCACTTTGAAAAGAATTTTCATTGCCTCCTTTTGTTCCAACAGTACTCTAATTGCACTCTCTCAGTATTACTTTGTTGTGTGACTATATAGCAAAAGGGAAGGGCAATTCCATCAGTCAATAAACTGACGTGTGCTACTCATGTAAGTTTATTCTCATCATGCTTTTGACCAAGCTCAAAAACCTCTTATATTTTCTGCTGGCAGTCAGAAGGCTAGCAGTGCAGAGCAAAGAGCCAGGCAAAACAGAAGTGTCTAAGCTGTGGGTTTGAGGCGGGATTGTCTTGTTTTGGTTTGGTTTTTTGTTTTGTGTTTGTTCCGTTTTGTTTTTGGTTGGTTTTGTTTTTTTTTTTTTTGGCAGTTGTGTTATTACCAGCTTTGTGTGTGCTATCTCTTACGGAGATCCTGATATTTAGTGTCATTTGGGAGAGGGTGGAATTTCTGCAGTTAATAACAGTGCAGTAAGTTCTCAGTCCTCTCCCTCTTCTTACATGACTTCTGTACTCAGGGCTGATAACCTACCACTGAGGATGTGTGCACTACAGCCTGTCTTGGGTTATTATCTGACTCATTCTTTCCCAGAGACAATTAATTCTCTTATGGAGAAGATTTATCAGAGTTAGGTCTGGAAAAAGGCAAACCCTTCCTTCTTCTGCTCGAGGGAATATTAAACTTACTTCAATCTTATGCTTTGCTTGGAAGTTTCCTGGAGAAGTGGTGCAAACCTAAATCCTGATGGATAGTGAGGAAAGACTGGGATATGTAAATAGCTGCACTAGGTTGAGGGAGGCTCACACAGTTGGTAGGAAGTCCTTTGGCATTCTGGTTTCACTGTTTTTGGCTTCCTCCTGGCAGAAAGACAAATGGCAAGTCGAAGAACATTTCACAGTGTGCCTTGGATTCATGTAGGCAGGGTTCTTCTGAACTAAACGTGGGAGGGAGGGAAGGAAGATGGAAAACTCAGCCATCTGTCAACATTTTTAAAGTCACATTGAGAAGGGACATTTTTATTCTCAGGGCTTTTGGAAAACTTTCCCTGACAGCACATTTCACAGAGGACTCTTTCTGACAGGGACTGCTATCTATTTAGTGACACATCTGGGGAAGCAGATTGCACTGTGCAGAGTTGAAGTTCACCACAGGGCTATGAGCAGTTCAGGGAAGTGGAAGATTGGAGGGAAAAGAAGCTTGAAGCCATTGTGTTTTGACTCTAACACTGAAGTGCATATTTAGATGGTGTTTACTCTCTGGTAATACCCACTGTCACTCAACAAGGTTCTGAAAATCTGTTCTATGGAGAGATTTTCTAATGCATACACAGAAAATAATTAACAAACTGAAGAAACCCCAACTGTCATGAAGACAACTAAGCACATACTTCCCTGATATTACAACCAACCCTCCCAACCCAGTCTTTCTTCCAGTTTTTTGTGTTTTTCAAAAAGCATACAGAAGAAAAAATAGGCGACAGAATCATCTGCGTGTATTTTGCTCTTCAGGGGTAAAAAATACATTAATAGCAGTGGTAGTTGTAGGACACAAAAAATAGATCATCTGTATTTCTTCCTGTATTTCTTGTGATGCAACACACAGTCTTTTGTGATGCATTTTGCACAGATGTGAAACAAAAACCTTCTGAATTTTCTGTTATCCATTGTTACACAAAAAATATTTTTTATGGTCAAGAAGGAAGCATATTAAGGAAGAAATAAAGCCAGAATTTTATTGTTAATATGATTAAAATACTGAGAGGCTATGCAGTTTTATTTCATCTCCAATTGTTGCAAAAATGAAAGAATAGCAATGTAGCTGGAATATTGCTCTGAAATTGTCACAAATACCCAAGCACACACATACACACAGAGCCTCTGCTTCATTTAGCCCCTTTCCTCTATTCTGTGCTTCCCCTTTTACTGCTCCCTTGTATTCTAAAAATTCTGTACTGGTTGAAGTCACAGGGGGATGTTATTGGGAGCTATCAGCATCCAGAGGCCATTACCAGGAAGAATGTTCATGTTATGAATTCCTCTTTGTCCCTCCCGTATCACTTGGGATAATTCTTATATATTGCTAAGATACTTCTCTCTTCTACAGTGTCTGCAGCTCCATTTCACACACAAGTTTAATACACCCTGGGCCATCTCAGAGTGTTCCCTCTTTGTTCTGTTGATACCCCCAAGCCCAGTTTGTCCAGGTTCACACTTTAGCTGACCATGAGCAATCTGTTTGCAGCTTTGCTCCTCTGTGCCACATCCTGGGTCCTTCTCAAGGCCTCTGCTGTCCTACCAGGCCTGGGTTTGTCAGCACTTTGTCATCAAGTTGCTGTTGCATAAATCTCATTGCTCATGAAGTAGCAGCTTGTCATTGTTGTCTGTGCAAAAACTGTGGTTGTACCAAGAGAAGCAAAAGTAAAACAGATCAGGGACAGGCACCTGGTCAGCTGGAGACATTGCTGCCACAGCCAAGAGAAGCCACAGAAAGCTACAGGCAGGCCAAGGACAGTTCAGAGAGGCAAACCTTAGAGGTCTCAGTTCACAGGTCTCATTGCTTGCAACCTTTACAGTCTAATTTACTAGCAGTGACAATGTTCTGAAAGAGGGTCACACACAAAAACAAGAGAAAGAGCAACAATACTTGGTCAGCCTTGTGCTGGAAATACCCTGGCTCTGACAGCTTCTGGGTGTGAAGCTCTAGAGAGCCTGGAGGAAGGTTCAGATCTCAATTCCTTGTTAACCAGCATGCCTGCTTTCCAAGCTGAATGTGCAAGTAAGAGGAAGAAGAGGAAGCTAATTTTCTTAAACTCTTCTTAGAAATGTCTGGGTGCACCTGAAGGCAGGTCGAGCATGTGGGGTGTTCTGCATGGAGAGAGGGGAACAGCAACCTGTGTTCAGGCCTTTGCATCACCACAGGCTTCCCATGCTCAGTCACCTGGTCTGTCTGTCTCACTGTTAGCATCTTGCAGCAGGCATTGGGAAGGTGGGGATGGCTGGGTCACCAGGGGCTCACTGCAGCTGCTGGAATCAGGTGAGTACAAAGGAGGATGGACAGGCACGCTGGAAAAGTAGCATGCACAGACAGACAAGCATGGAAGCCTTACTTATTCAGAACTACATCCATCTGTCTCTATGTACACACACCTTCAAATGGAATTTCCAGCTTTTGGAAACACTTAATATTTTAATTTTGCCCCTGTTCTCTACCACAAAGGGGATAATAAAATTCGCTGCAAAATCCAAGCATTTCTGAGCTGTTTGTTCTCTGAAATGTTTCTGCCTTTCTTCTTAGGTGGGATTTCCACTGAATTACAACAGACTAGGCACTACAAAATTTTGTGTCTTTCAACTTCTCCTTCTTCCTCCTTCCCTCCTTCCCTCCTTCCCTCCTTCCCTCCTTCCCTCCTTCCCTGCCCAGTGAATAGGCTGTTTAAAGCCCTGCAGAAGACACAGTCACATCCACAGAACTCAACAAAGGATGGGTCAGCTGTGCTGCAACATTATTCTGCTGAAGATTATGGTCCAGGGAGAAGAGTAAAATGTCCTGTAAGGTCTATGTATGTGACATACCAATCTATCTGTGCATGCTGATAGTCAGCCCTGACCTGCTGAAAAAAGAAACAGCAAAAAGGAGAGCACTTGTTTAAAGAAGTTGCTAATAAATTATGAGTGTCTGGAAGACAACAGCACCATATGGATCAAGTAAAGATAAAGAAAACCTGCAGACTCCCAAGGGAGTACTTCTGCTCTGGGGTATGCTCCAATCTGATACTGGCTGAACCTGAAAATGGGAAAGCAACAACCACATTCCTCAGCCTAGGCACAGGCCCAGGACACTGGGATGGGCTCCAGTCTTCTCCTGACAGAGTCCATTTTCTTTTGGCTGCACTCTGTCTCCGAGTAAAGCAGTGTTTCTGTAGTTTCATGTGAACTACTCAAGGAAGATAACTCCACGCTTCTGCCTGAGAAGTAAAAGCCTGTCAGCTGATGTACCTGCACTCCTGCTCTCTTAGGAAATTTGCTTTCCATCAGATGGGCCCTGAGAGGTTCAGAAGATCCCAAACTGTAAAGAGAGAGGTGCAGAGAAGGTTGTGTCTGAATATGAAACATTTTTAAATGAAATTGCTCTGTTAGTAAAAACAGGTGGTTTCAGGATCTCTTCCTGATGCTCATAAATTTTAGTGAGGTTATCCAATGTGTTTATCATCAGAACCTCATCTCTGTTCATGGGTGGGGATTAACTGCAGTCAGTCTAGAACTGGGATGAACTGAAAACAGTACTCAGGAGATGCAGAGGACTGAAATGTACCTGTTTTACTGGTGCTTCAGGGTAAGAAGATGACTCCCACTGTCTGATGTGAGAGAATGAGCATGGCTACTTGAGGGCGAGAGGAATGGCAGACTTGTCTTTACAAATAAGCTGTGGGTCTGCCAGTAAATAAAATAAGCACTGAGAGATAAAAGAAACAATGTGATGGATTCCACTGATTGATGAAAGGAAAAAGATATTTGCCTTTACAAACAAACTGTAGGTTTGCTGGTAAATGAAATTGGATATTGAAAGAGAAAAGGGAAAACACCATAAATTCCATAAGATTAAAAATTAAGAGGGAGGGTTATACACTAGATGAGAATCCTAGGTATCAGGCATTCTGGGAAGTCTGTACCTCTCAAATACCTCAGCCAGTGGGGAAAGAGAGAAGGGACATACAGCTGGGAAAGTAGGATAAAAAGGAGGCTGCATCCTCCAAAAATTTGCGAGACCCCAGGGGAACACCCTATGGCCTCTCCCTTTATTTGAATAAAGTAAAAGGGCTCTTCTGTCTCCTTTTTGGACATGAACATCTGGTGTTTGTGGATTAATTTTCCTGATAAGGGGTAGAAGACACACTGCCCCTCCTGCCACTCCTTCCCTTTCCCTGTACAGCAAAGTCATACCATGTCACCACTCTAATTAAATTAGTCTGTTTATGTCTCTGTTTATGTTCATCCAGACATTGCACAACATCAGAAATCTGGAAAGCAGTTTTCAGGCCGTGGAGGGCCAGGAAGAGATCAACAGAATCTGACAACATGCAGAAATTTTCTGGTGGTGTCATCTTCCTGAAACATCTGCTGTGAAGTGCTTCTCTTCCAGTTTTATTCTTGATTAGCCCTTTCTCTGTGTCATCTTTATTCTATTTTTATTGCTTAGAGTACAACTTAGAGCTTAAATAATATCTCAGATTATTAGAAGCAGAGTGTTTCTAC
Source organism: Parus major (assembly GCF_001522545.3). Classification (NCBI taxonomy): domain Eukaryota; kingdom Metazoa; phylum Chordata; class Aves; order Passeriformes; family Paridae; genus Parus; species Parus major. The sequence goes on from NC_031799.1 coordinate 45,017,735, forward strand.
CCTTCAAAATAGGAATGAAAGTAAGGAAAGAAAAAAATATGTCAGCAATTTTAATACAAGTTGTGGATTTCATGGGGGCTTCTGCTTAATTAAAGTATTTTTTTAAGTTGTGGCATCCTTCTAGTGCTCTCCTTGGTCCTTATGTGATAGAAGGAAAAATAAAAACACAATGGTTTTTCATGCCTTCCTGTGCTAAATGTCAGTGTGAATAGGTTTAAATGTGCTCTCATTTCTTGGTAGGCATTTTATTTCCAGGCCATTTGAGAGAGTGGTTACTCAGATTTGTCTGCTGTTGCACAGGGTGGGGGAGAGGAGCTGAATGTTACCTCTGCAGTATCATAAAGAAGTGGAGCACTCATTCATATTCATAATTAACAGCAAAACAGCTGCAAATGCTATGTCGGGCTCCTCTCAATTTGTGTTAGCTTCCTTGTTTGCATACATCCAGTGATCACTTAGCTACTGTTAAGGAACAGGAAAATGTTTCAAGGTGACACTGTGGAGAATCCCGTGCATGCTCCCTGCCAGGCATTGCACTCATTTCCAACACAACCACCTCTTTCCTTGCAACGAACCAGTGCTGAGGCCAAGTACATCCAGAAAATATTTTTACTATTAATTCTTACTATTCAAGTCTGAAGGTGACTTTTAAAACAATAAATCATAAAGAAATGAAGATAGAAATTCAAAAGCTGTGTTTTCCTAGTACATCTTAAAAACAGCCAACATTCTTCCCAGATTCTCAATACTAGGGCAGAAATGTCCCTCTTATGCTCTGCCACTGTGCAGGAGGGAAGTGCAGAGCTGCCTGCTTCCATGGCAAACAGGATTTTGGGCATGACACTGTTCCCAGGGCATCCCTGGTAACCGCAAACTGACAGTCCTGCCTGTGAAAGGGGCTGCCAGCTCTATATCCACATTTCAAGTCTATTTCCTTAGGTCCTTAGGCAGTAGTGACTGTTTGTGGATGTTTTCTTGTCTTCTGCTGAACTGCACCTCTTTATCTGCTCATCGACCAGCGTGCTGCCATTCAGCACTTCCCTTCCCATTTCGAGTGTATAGGTGGTGCCTGCAAGAAGAATGGGAGAATGAAGAGCAATCCCTGTGTCAGTAATTCTTTAGAAAAACGAGTGTCAAAGCACTGCTCTTCCCAGTTCTACAGTTCAGAGGTAGTGAGAGAGCTGTGGACTGGCTCCCATAATCCCAGTTGCTAGTACTATCTGACTTAAATCTCTCTTTGGAGTCTTTTCCCCGGGAGAGCACTCCTGGCCTCTATCTGAGATGGTTCTGGTGAAAAAAACAGGGCAGAAAAGAACTTTGAAAATTACATTGCCCATTTCCCACCTTAAGCAACATGGATCTTCATCCTACTTAATTTGCCTCTGAGCAAGGCAGAATTTGTCTTTTGAATGTCTAAATATAATAAACCAAACGAAATTAATGCCAGGTTGTAACAAATGGTCAGACGTGTTATATGTTAGAATTGACTTGGCACAGCCAGCACTGCACACTTTTCAGTCAGATGGGATTTAGGTAGTGCTGCTGTTTCTATTTCTAGCAAAGTATCTTTGGATGAAGGAACACTTTTACTTTTTTTTTATTTTTTTTTTTTTTACTTTTTTTTTTCCCCCTGCTACTTTTTAGTTTGTAAATGATACAACAAATAATTCTCGCTTTCTTGTGTTTTAGTAATAAATTTATCTTCCGCTCCCCCCCCCCAGGGAAGCTACAGGGTAGCATAGTCACTCTCTTCCTGATTAAAAGGTTCTTTTGAATTTGCACACTGATTTAAAGCTTAACAAATCCAATCTTTAAATGATCCAAACTTTGGCCAATTTAAATTATCTTTTTGGATAATTTTGTCTATTTAAACATATAATAATTATTAATCATTTTCTGCTTGCTTATCCTCTCCAGGAGTCCCATGTATCCCAAAATCCTCAGTGGACTGTCCTGAGGAATGCTCCCCTCCTGAGAAACCCCTTCAGGCTTCTCAGATATTCCAGGCTCTTGCGAATTCCCTTCACAATTCTCAGCCCCTGGGTTCAAGGACTTACTCTCCCTTAAACCAATCTCTGGCAGCAACTAACCAAGAAATCTCTGGTACCAGGAGAATCTTGATCCCCCTCACTCACTCCGTGGCTCAACTTCCCCCCTCCGTTAATATAATTCTGTTGCACTAGCCTGTCTTTTGCCAACTATTTGCTTCCTGCCTAATTCTCTCTCTTTCTCAATTAGTTTTACCCCCCTCGACTACTTCTCTCTGGCTACTTCTCTTCGCAATCCCTCTTAGCTACCTACTTAAGTCGCCAGCTATTTCTCTTTTTAAAGAAAGTTGAACCTGACTCAATCACTCTCCTCCTGAGTCACTTCACTCAGAGATCAGATTGCTCCCTTCTCCCTGAGGACTTTCCTGTGGGTTTTAAGACTGTGACTCTACCTCCCGTCTCTCCCGGGGATTTTCACTCATTCTTCTCTTTCCCTTCCCTCCCTTCCCGGTCGGTCCCCTCGTGGAGAGACGAAAGCTGGGTACTCGGAGGTCTGCATTTGCTGCAGGGGTCCGGGCTGCTCAGCCCCCATCTCAGACACCACACACACACACACACACAAGCACACACACACAAGCACACAGTTGCCCCTCATGCCCAACCCTGTGGTACTCACACAGTCCATTTTCCCACACGGTTTTTGTGCACAAGATGTTCTACAGGCACCTTTATCTCTAGCCGGCACTCCTACAGGAGCTTTTCTTTGTGCGCCTTTTACTGCAAGTTTCTTTTGCTTATGCTTTATCTTAATTGAAACCCTTTTTCCAAAGGAGCACAATCTAACCTTGGGACTGCCTTAAAAGATTGGTGAGGAGCTCCTTCCCACAGTCAGCTGGTCTTGGACTTGGGTTCCAGGGTTTCAGCACCAAATTGTTATAAATGAAATTAGAATTTTGACTACCAGGTCCCTTGGGTTAATGGCAGTTCAATTAAAAACGAATGCAATTTAGTGAATTGAATAGTAATTTGATATGAAAGAACACAGTTTAGTAAAAGAATATAATTTAGCAAAAAATTACAATTTATATATAATCTGCTAGTAATTAAGTTTGATTAAAAGCATAAGCAAAACCAACTGGGGTACAGGGAGGGCTTATCACCCCACCTCACGTCCAAAACCGACCAGGGTACGGAGGCTTCCCACCCTGCCTCACCTACAAAACAAAGCCCTTCAAGCTAAACTTATACACTCTATGCCTATACATATCCATTATTGTTTCTCCTAAGTTTCCTCCTATTTCCCATTTTTCTGACTTTACGTCACTTTTCTTCACGGTGCACGCTTCACTTGTTGTTAGGCGGTCTTCAGCCTTCCTTTGGTGGTCTTTTGGCGAAGGCTTCTCCTCTCCCTCTCTGTCCTTAGGATAACCTTGCAGGCTTGCGTGTGCATACGAAGCGTTGCGCTACGTAAGGCTACTAATTAGTCTGATATTTACTGGCCCAATGCCTAAAGTCATTCTAATTTTGTCCATCTCAAGGCTGTTTCAGTCTTGAGACATCACACAACTTCTAAACTACATCCTATACCTCAATTTTAACGTGTAACATCTGTAAAGGGGTACATCTGCTTTGTAACACTGATTCTTTTGATTGCTTCTAATAATAACTTTCCAAACAGTTACAATTTAGTTAGGATGAATCAATTACATTTATTACAATCCCCCATTTCTCTTTTTGATCACCTTGATTTGTGCTTCTGAATTTTCATACTCTTTTGAATTTTTAGTTTTGTTCCTTGTGTTCTCTTGATTTTCATTTCTAATTTTTTTAATGTTTCTCTTGTTGCATTAAGCTTTTCACACTCTCTTTCAAATGAGGTTAACATTATTTTTAGCTATTACAGTTTCTTTTCGTTCAGTATTCTTTGAATTACTGAATGAATTAGTCTAATAAGGCACAGAATCATACAAGGTCAAAACAATAATCTTAATATAAAACACTATATAATAAATTTTAACTTTTTCCACTAAATATTTGTAAAAAGGTTATCTCACTAATCAGTCTTCAAAATAAAATTCTATTTTTGAACTGGTACATGTGCTCCTCTTTTAATGTCTTTAGCAATTTTTGTGATGGCTTTTCTATGATCATTTATCTTTACAGAACACTCAAATTCATTAAACTTTCTACAAATTTCCCCTTCTTCTGTTAACAGATAGTCCAGGGTAATTCTGTTTTAATAAACAAATGCTCACCTTTGTGAACACTGTTTGGCCAGCAACTTTAGAGCAGTAGAGGTATGGTTTGAAACAACTTTAATTACTGCCTGTAGCCTTGTGAACTGATTCAATAGATAGGTTTGGGTTTGGTATCTTTAAGATCCATCTTCAGCTTAAGTGGCTGGGTCATTTCTCTGCAGGCCATTTGTTTTCACTTCATTTCTGCTTTCTTCTTGCTTTTGGAAAGTCAAGGTTTAAGTCTCTTTTATTGTTCTTTAATGTTTCATAAAGTGGTGTTCTTAACATATCACTCCTGGACCTCAGTGGAACGAAGAAGGAGGGTCGTATAACTCTTAAGGTAGAGATTTTTTTCCACTTTTGAGGTAATTCACTATACACTCTTTACTCACAAAAGATTTAATATATTATATCAGGGCCTTTCCATTTGTTACTTGTTTTATTCGGTTGTTCTTAATAGAATTTTAGGTCGCTTCTGGATTGGTAAGGGTTAGCTCCAGAACTTTTATTAGTCTCTCACATTTCCACAGCTATTTTTTTTTTTCAGTTCTTTTAAGTCTTTCATAAATTTAACATTCAAATAATTTTAATTGTGTTACAACTTCTTGCGTTAAACTTACAAGAAGATTTTAGTTAAAGTTGGCAAATCTCAGTTGCTATACTGCTGTTTCAGCTGTTCACACTACTTACTCATTTTCTCTGATTCTTTCTTTGGGATCTTTTTTATGCTTTTATAAAATTAGTGTGATTTTAACAGGCAGAATTAACATATGGATGTGCCACAAACACAGACTTTATCTGGTTTTTGATCTACACAAAGTGATTGCATTTGTCACAGGGATCGGAATGATCGTGATTTTGCTTTTGCACATTTTGTTTTCTCATTGTTTGCTGTTGTGCTGCTTGTTTTAATACCACTTGTTTCTTTCTTATCTTTATGGATTCTGTCTCATCTTGCTTTATGGTTTTGGCCAGTTGCCAAGGGTATCTTAATAAACACAGTGAAAGTAATCCTCAGGAGTTTTAACTCCCTGCCTTCCTCAAGGCCCCTTGGGTTGCAGCCAAGGGCTGAGGTGCCAGTCTTCTTGGTAGCTAAGTTTATATCCTGGGATCTGGTCACTGGCATGTTTGGTCTCACTGGTACCCTCAGTCTTGGTTTACAAGTGGAGTCAAAATCATGTTGTCATGTTGGCAATTTTCTATAACATATCTAAATCCATGCCTTGGTAGCAGGCCATAATTCTATCAGTGAACTGCAAAAAAAAGTGGTGTTTTCAGCTGCATTTAATTTCTTCCCCTTATTAGAGAAACTACTTTTTAGAGAACCCAAACAAATTTTCAGCCATTTTTGATAATTTTGAAAAAATTATAGAAGACAATGCAGTGGATTTCATTATTAAATTTGAGCTGGCTTGTCTGAAAAGGCTGAAGATGCACACCTAAATCTATCCAGGCTGAAAACAGGGGAAGTAATTAAATTAGTTCCTTTCTTTGGCTATTCAGCTTCCTGTTTAACTATAAAATTGTTGAAACTAATTAATATGGAAAAACTATTGATTATAAAATGTCATATTTCTGAAATATGAGCCATAAATATGAGTGTATTTTAATGAAAGTTGACATGCCAGTTCCTAGGTCTTAAATGAAATACGATTCCTTATTGTGCAAATAGCCTGGAGTGAGAGAATGTTGTAAGTTACAGAAAGCTCTGTGGTAATCTATGACAAAAGGGAATAAATCATAATTAATAATCTCTAGATTCCACAGAGGCTTCTTTTTCCCTCAAAGCATCATTAGAAAAAGAAACAAGATGGAAGACTCAAAAGAAAACCCAGAGGTCTTGTAAGAGGAAGAGAAAGTGAATTGAAAATTAATATTGTCAATAAAAAAAAAAAAGTAGGATAGATAATTATTAGCAGGCATCCACTATTGAAGGAAAAATCTAATCTAATATCTTTGACTGACAATTTAAAGGGCACAAGAGATCTGTACTCCTACAGTTATATTATAATTTTTTCATAAATTCAAAGGAGCTATGAAATTTGCTAAGGAATACATGTAGTACCCAGTTAAGTTTGTTGAAATAGAATAAAATCTGCTGGGTAGAAACACACATGATATCTGAGGACAAATTCTGTTTCTCTTGAGGAAGGCCATGGTAAAGCTTTTATGTTCTAAATAGGAAGATTTTGCACTCTACTGCCTGTCAGAAACAAGCTTAGACTTCTATTGTGAGCTTTTTTTTTAGTCTGCAATCATGAATTAAGAGGATGTCTTAATCAGCTTATGGCTGACACTTGTTATACCCTGAAAATTAATGAGTGACTTACCTCAAATTCTACGGAAAAATATATGTTTTCAGTGACTTCAGTGAGGTGTGAGTGTCTCAGAGGTGAACCATGATTTGTGACACATGATATTTTGTGGCATTGTTAGCCTTTCTAACACATTTCTGTTTAGAAACGAGTAAGACAAGAGAGGACAGTTGTGCTATGACAGGTGTACGTGCACCAGGTTTGACTAATTCAAATAGCTTAAGGGTCCTCTAGGGCCTTAAAAGCACTGCCAGATTTACCAACAGATCTTTTCAATTACACATCACACTGTGACTTGACCGCAATGCCATTAGCTATACGATTTTAATCCAATTTGCTGTTACTGAAGACTTCATGCATTGTCCTTCAGGTCTACTCTCTGAAAGCTCTGACAGTCTGGGTGAAGCCAGCTCTCCCAACTTATTTTTAACACAGCTGCTTCTCTTGCTGAGCTTTTAAAATTATTAATAGAGTTCAATTCTCTCAAGCTTTACACGTTAATGCAAAATGAGACTTATGCAATCAAAAACCTCAGTTGTCAAGTGGCTAAAACTCAGGTAGTGAGATGACAAAATGTGGCTTGGTTTCTGTGTGATAGCTGTCATTGCTACATAAAACTAGCAGTATCTGCAATTAAGTTGTGAAATCCATCTCCTTGTTTTAACACTTTAACAGGCCACACTGTCTATATTGGATGTAGCAGGAGAAAATGAAAGGCAGATAATGTCTGTGTATTACAGACATATTTCTGAGATTTTCTGAGGAAATATTGCAGATGCTTGATTCAGCTGTTAATTCCATGTTTTGTTTATGTCAAATCTCTATGCATCATAGAATAATGATGCATAGTTTATGTATAGTACGTATATTGGGTATTTTCACACTCTCCAATGCCTATCAAAGCATATCCCTATTTATTAAATGTCCAAAGGTTATCCTTAGCCTCCATTTCATCAACAGCATTGGCCTCCAAAGACAGGTTTTCAGTCTAGCCACCAGCTTTATGCCAGCTGGTTTTGTACTGGGGTGGAGAAGAGATACCCTGTAGATGGTATCTACAAATCTTTCTCAATTTTCCTTTAAACAGCTCAACTTGAACATTCACCTTTGTTATGCTGCACACAAATCTTGATACCTGGAATAAGCTGCAGCTGGTTTGTAAGCTATTTGTCATGGAATTTTTTCATTTCTTTCTCTGCAATATTTGACTGCTGCTATCCATATCTGGTTGGAATCAATGTATTAAAAAGTTTGGGGGATAGGATCCATTTCTTTCATTTTGTGGGATCATAGTTCATAAATTAAATTTTCTGCAAGTCACAGCAGTAGGAATTTTATCAGCAATAACTGAGAAAATGAAAAGATGCAGTTGTTTGGTTTCAACTTTAAAATTGTAACCAATTTAATTTTGATGTGGAAAATATATCTTTTTCTAGTTTTCTTTTGGTTTTCAGTATCCTATTTCTAGTGGCTAAGCATTCTCAGCAGTGGTGGGGCCTCAGAATATGAGAGAGATGTCCTGTCTCTTAAAGATAGATGTAGGCAAACAAGTACCATTACTCAGTGGGTGGATGCTTTGAGTCTGACACAAATGGTTTAAGGTTTCCTCTAGCTTCTTATAGCTTGTGTAATACACTATGGACTTTACTTAAGTAACTGTCATTTATAAGAAAACATTCATAGCCACCAAATTATATGGTCAGAAGGTTTTGAGCTTTTTTTTAACTTAGTGTTTCCTGTTAGTTTTCAGGTTTTATTTTTTACTGAGAAGGAAGATAGATTAATTATGATTTAGTCTTTTCAGAACTTGTTATTTTATTCTTGGCGCTATCCGAGCTTCTGTCGCTGACAGCACTTAGGCTGGAGTTTGCATGCAAGCTCTCCTAGTGTTTTGATCTATAATCCCTGCTCTCTTTCCTTTGGAACAGAAAAAAATAGTGCTTTAAATTCATATATGAGTTGTGTTCTATTCCACCTCCATAAGTGAAGCAGAAAAATGACCCTAAAAACATTGCTTAATCTGTTGGGAAGATAAACTTGGGTAATGGCAGGAAGCTGTTCAGCAAAGAGATGAAATTGGAGAGAAATTTTTTAATTTTGTTTTCCCATCATCTTAATGTAATAAGCAAAGCAATTTTGTACAGCAGGTCAAACAGTCTACAAATGCAATTTATCAGTACCAGAGGGATATGACAAGAAGTTGCAGCATAGGGGCCCTTTTGCATTTAAGGAAAGGGAATGCTGCAAAGCTCTTCTTCCTTTTGCTCTTTGGTCTTGCCTGAGCACTCAATTTAGGATTGAAGGTGGAACTAAATATTCATTTTGTACGCTTGTTAGGAAAATCATGTTATTCTCATTATTCTTTAATCTGTGTCTCTTTAAAGAGGGTGGATGAACTCTTTATGTCAATCTAACATGTTTAGCTACTCAGTGTTGCTAGCAGAATTATTCCAGGAATCCTCCATGCTAAGAAACTGTTGAAGTCCTAGGACTTAAATATTGGATCCAAAAGGCAGTAAAAAAGTCAGATTTAATATCCTAATTCATGTAAGCTCATTCCAGAATTATCTGGTTGCCTCTGATTATAGTTTCTGCACAATATGAGATAATTAACCACAGCAACAACAAAATCACGTTAAATACCATCCAGTAGTCCATAACCATGTTACTTGTGAAATTAAAACTCCTAAACATTTCTCTCCAAGCTTTTTCTGCCCTGATGCTCTGCTGCTATCAGTAATGCTAAAGGTCACTTGGCATGAATTACTTCAGTGCTCTGTGTCAGCAACCAGTCAAATCCTGCATCTGCTTTGATGAAACTTGCCATTCAGACCTGCTCTGGGATAAGCAACTTGATGTCACAGGCAGATGGTCTCCAAATGACCTCTCTTCAGCCTCTGAAAACCTCAGCAGATTTATTACTGTGGCACACAATAGGGATTTAGGGCTCAGTGGAGTCAAGTGCTGCAGTAGATGAAGATCTAAGAAGATGAAGATCTAAGGAGATGAAGATCTAAGGAGATGAAGAGCTAGGGTTTTCTTTCATGGATGTGTAAATGTGTGGGTAAGGGCTCAGCTTTGCTGACTCTGCTGTGGAGGAGCAGCAGGTGAGGGAAGTGATGCATACTGACAGCTTTATGCTTTTTTCCCCTCAGACCATGGCAATCAGGGGGGACACGTGGCCAGGTCCACGCCATCCCTCATCCTGGTGCTGCCCTGAAGGCACAGCACCCCACCTGTCCTCATGCATGATTGAAGCTCTGCAACCAGTGAGAGCCAGCCCAGTGTCCTTGCCTTGGGACTGACTTCTGGGTGTGTTTTTTGTTCCCCTTCAATTGTTTCCAAACTGGTTATGTTACATATGCAGCATGTTTTACAAAATGTTTTACTGCTGAGTTGAGGGCATGGAAAACAATCACTGAAGTTGATAATTTCAGTCTTGAAGGGAAGATGTAAAAATCACCAGTGGAACACCGTCCAATATAACACTTTCATTTTTTCTGGGATTATCTGTGTACCAGATTTACCAGAAAAATACACTGTGGGGAAGGAATTACTTTCCCACTGCTTTTCAGCTAGACAAAGTGAAAAGCAGGCTGTCCTAGGAACTTCAATTTTGCCAACAATAGTTTTGCTATCTCCAAATAGCTCCGCACAGGTGTCTGCCAAATGTTTATATCTGTCCTGGGAAACTATTTGTCCAAGTGCTTTTATGTGGAACAAAGAAGAGTGCAAGTGCATGCTTACTGCAAAGTGAAAACCACTGGTTCAGCAGATGCAAGCACTCTTTCCCAAGCACTGTGAGCATGCAGAATGCTGCATAGGAAATGGCCAGAGTCACAAAAACTTGGCGGTGCTAATCTGGTCCTGATGAGTCATTGCTTGTTGGTAATGGAATTCTTTAAAGAAAGGAGTGAGTCATCTTGTGCAGTAGCAAGCAGAAATTGAATTGCCTCTGGGCATAGAATTACAGGAAAGTAAAGCCAGGGAAATCCTTTTAGTGCTGCAGTAAAAGCACACAGATTACAGGTGCTGATGCTAAATTGATCGGTCAAAGAGAACAGGAGGGACATGTGACTCTCAGTGCTAGCCAGTAGAGGAATTTTAGGTAGAATGTCCTAGACGACCTCTCAGTAGAAAATTATGTATGCTTTATTGCTACCCTGGTTTCTGACATGGAAATCTTGTCCAAGTCTGCCAGAATGATCTGAAAGCAGTCTTTGTGATAGCACAAAATCTTAACTCAAAGCATTTTTATCTGGTCCTAAATTCAGTATTTAAAGAAAGTGCATAAAGTGGAGAATTTTATGTCAGGGAATCGTCACCCAGGTTCTGGAACACAGAGAAGAACATCTGATCAGCTTAAAAGCTACCCCTCTGTCTTCTTGATCTGGAGTTGCTATGAGAACTGCACAGTTTCCTTGTGTAAATTAACACCTGTGTAGTGCCTTAATGATTTCAGGGCTGCCTGAAATTTGAATAATGCTGCAGATTGAAAGTTGTGTCTTATATCCTCAGTGCCTTGTCTCGTGACAGTAAAATATGCTCGTTTTATAGAATCACAGAAGAGCTGAGGTTAGAAAACCATCTAGACATTCTGAATCCAGGTGTACTACTAAAATAAGGAGCAGGTAGGTTGCTCAGAAATGTGTCCAGCTCAGTCATGAGCATCTTCAAGATTTCACAACCTCTCTGGCCAGCCTTTTCCAGTATTTGATCACATTCCAAGGAACTAAGTTTACTTTAGTTTTTTTTAATGACTTTTTTTCCCTCAGACTTGCTGCATATAATTCATCTATAGCTAGACCAGAGTCTCAAAAGTGGTGCAGATGCATTACTCATTAGCAATAAAGGGCTGGTGTTCCTCTGTGCCTTGCCCAACCATTCCACCCCCGCAGGATGCATATACCTGCTTAGGGCATAATTCATCACAGCTTTGCAGGTTGCTGCTGTGAGAGTTGTACCCACTGCTGCTATCTATCAGGCAGCCTGACCTGTGCCACGATGCATTTCTGTAACTGCAGCAGTGCCATTGCTGCCGCTAGATGTAACCAACTCATACTGTGGAATGAGCTGATTTGCCTGTGGGAGGGTTCATGTAGCTGTGGGGCTTGGCCCTTCTTGCAGTCTGCTCAGCGAGAGTACCCGATTTGTCAGTTCATCTCTGACCCCTGCAGTATGAGACTGCCCATGGAATAAAACTCATACTGCTTTTCCCAGGCCTGGCCTTTCTCTAGAGTAAACTAAAGGCTAAGGGTGGGTGTGCCTTTTTCTATCGTCTCTGTCACAGTGATAAAGTGTAAATACACTTTCATTTCTGGGCCACATTTTGAGGCATGTACTGCATTCCAACAATAATGTCCCCATCTGTTCTCAAACTTCTGGCTTTGGATTGTTGCTTCAGATTGGTAACACATCCCAGGTCTGGCCAGGAGGACCCCAAATCCTCCTAAGAGCAGAGGACTCTTACTTATCCCTGACATGAAATGCTGGAAGGACAGATGCCTAAACCTGGGTCACACCAGCATCCTCTTTTAATGTGTTACTCTTTCTTTTGATAACAGTGGCAAATCATCAAAGTTTTATAAGGAGACAGTATAAAGGCAATTTGGAAAAAAGCAAATTTTCCAAAGTTTTGATAGCTGTACTAACCCACACATTTGATGCCCAGTTTATACCACCAAACTGAAATGGCAAATGTTGCCCAGTAAAAATCACTGTGCTTACAGTGTTTTTCATTCTCTCTTCCATGTCTCTCATTTCTGTGATGCCCTCAGGAGAAGTCACTGATGCTGAGACATACAAACAAACTGAGCCTTCCCTGATCTTCTCCAGCTCTGAGATAAGGTAAATGGAAGTCAAGTGTGTAATAAACTTGGGGCTCATTAGACAATCCTTGACCAGCTGGCCTGGCTGCTTTCTGAACTGAGAGGAGCACAGGTTTCAAAGTAGGACATGGTGACATCTAAGCCATGTATGTGAAATTGTGTGGAATATTTCCCTAGTGGGTAAATTTGTAGGTATGGGTAAATTTTTAGGCTAGACATTTTGAGCTATACATTTATACTAACCTCTGTAATTTATATAATCTGTCTAATATCACTGAAGTATATTATGATTTTGGACTATGGGTACTCTTTTAGAGTCTGTAGGAGAGAATACCAGTTCAACAGTACTTCACCCAAAATCCGAACTTCTGGTTTCCATATGTGTGCATGCGTATGTGCATGATCTGTTTTCATGCAACATCAGCTTTTTCAGATCCCTGTGGAGAACTCAACACTGATAAGAAGGTAAAATATGAAAGCTATTTATAAAAAGTGCTAATACTAGATTTGAGAATACTTGTGTCTTTGTGTGAACACAGTAAAGAGTGGCTTCTGCATTTGCTATAGCAGAAGGGAAAAAAGCCTGGACAACATCAGAACTTGACTGTACTTTAAGTATCATTTTACAAGAAGACACACTGATGGTGCTAGATATTTGCTGCCTAAGTTGTTGCACAGCAAGTGGATGAGCATAAAAACATTTGTGAGTTCTGTGCAAAGATGGTCCTTATTTCCAGCATTAGCAATAGATAAGACTCATAATACTTCTCATTTCCTGTCAGCTTTTCAAGAGCAGTGGTGAGGAGTATTGATGCAGAATGTACAGGCTATGGGGATCAGAACTTGAGACTTCAGGGCCAGATTTTTGACTGCTAGATGGGAACAGTGACTGTTCTCCCACCATATTTGACACTTTATGCTGAAAGACAAAACTGGTTTTATATTACATATATCACATGCAAGCTGGCGGAAAGATGCAACTTCTGAAATTATTCTTTAGTAGTTCAGTAGTTTCTGCATTGGCTATCTTTCACCATTATTTGGGAGAGGGCAGGAGGACAGAGGGAAAGGAGCACAGGCAATGTCTCTGTACCATTTCGTCATTCACAACATGATGATCAATCTGAACAACTGGGAACGTGGTTGCCACTGTCAAATACTGAGTATGTGACATTTTGTTTTCCTTTGCTATGCCTACTGGATGGTTTTGTTGCTACCTGCCTGCCATCCTCCTTTGATTCACTTTCCAAGTAGGAATTGAAGGTGAATGTTTTTCATCTGCTTCTGGCAGTTTGCAGAGCATTAGCCTTTAAATCTATTTATTTTAATTCTTTATTTTAACAGCTGTTTGCCTCACTTTCTTCTTGTCTTTCAGCTCAGTGTCCCTGTGCTTACCTTGATTCTCACTGGGATTTCAGAGGCATGGAGCAGCAACAGCAGCGCTGATCGGCTGACTGATAGATTCATGAGAACTCTGTAAGTTCCTGTTGGTCTTGCTTGGCTTTGCTTTGTAAGTAGAGGAGTATGCACTAGTGTCATAAGTATATCTGATGTTTCTGTCCTCTGCTATGCTTCTGCAAAGAGCTAGCTGCATGTCCCAGCAGATGGAGTAAGATAAACAGCAAATTCACAGCCATTGATATGCTCTGGCTTCCATCACAATTTGAATGCAAACTGGGTGTCATACTGCTAACAGTGTATATATAGGCTGTAGTCAGCTAAATAGAAGGGCCAGATACTTGCTCCTGCTTTGCAGTTCTGTGAGTTAGTGTTAACTGGGTTGGCAGATGTCTCAGAAGTAAATTAACAGTAACAGTCAACTGGAAATCATATACTTCCCCAAGGTCTACAAGCACCCTACTGTCCTACAAAGAGATAAATCGAAGAAGAATGTCAATAGTTCTTAGGGAATTATTCAGTCTTTGATTAATGAAAAAAAAAAAAAAAAGAGGATTGTTTTTCCCATAATTCACCATCTTTTCATATAAAACAAAAACATTGTCACAAGGAGAAACCTTGTATTATTCAAAAGCCCATAATTCTGCAGAGCATTTTGCGAACATAAACAACAAACCTTGGGTGGCCTACACAATCAAAAATACATGTCTTTTCAGTTGCCAGCAGCAGAAGTGTGCCAAGAACTGAGTCAGAAATTACCCCCAGGAAGTTTGTTTTTGAAAATAGGCAGGTTGTATTAGGATGCATGGTGAGCCTGTGGGAGTAAGAGGCTATCCATGTGCCATGAGTTTGAATGTCATTGTTGCGCTTGCTTAGGCTTGTAGATTGTGACAGGGCCCTTGAAAATGCCAGAGAAATAATAATAATTAAAAAAAGACAGCTAGGGATCTACTCCATGTTTAATTTATTTCGGTTTCCTTTCATTTTTTTTTTTTCTTTTTAAAAAATTTTAAATACTATTCCTGTTTCTATGAGTAAGCTAGGAAAACTGGTACCTTTCCTGCTTGAAAACTCCCATATCTTCTCCTATATTGATATTCATGTTCCTGGTACTGTGATGGTTACCTCTGTAGAAGATTATGCTGCTTTCTTTCCCTTGATAAACTACTGCTTTTTTCCCCCTCTTTTTTACTACAGTTTGGGCTTTATTCAGTGACTGAGATCATAAATGTATGTGCTTGTATTTTAACTATTAGCAGCTATCTTGCAAGTACCTTGAGATAAAAATATGTTCAGGTGTTTTCTCCAGGACTTCTGACATGATTCAATAATGTCATGCTGTTGAATAGACTGTCCATGCAGAATGCTAGAAGATGAAACTTGTACTGGAACTATGATAATGTATGTCAGCTTCTGATAAAACTGTATAAAAATTATAATTTTCAAGGTAAATTTATGATACAGAGTAATTCAAAATCCTATCCCTGAAAAAGAAAAAGAATAAAGCAAAAAATTCCCTTCCAAAGACTGTCAAATTAGAGATATGTACATTACTTAATCTGTATACATATATATGCATATATCTATATAATCAATATAATCTCTATCATCTATATCTTCTATATCTTCTATATCTCTATCTGTATCTATATCTATATCTCTATCTATATCTATATCTATCTATCTATGTGTATGGTAAGATTATGTAACTGCTGTTTCTTTTCCTTTCTATTTTAGTTTTCTCAGCATGACTGCAGTTTTCTACAGAGATAATTGGAATATTTTTGCTCCTGTTGCCCTAAAGTAGGAGGGCAGAAGTGTTGTTGCTGTTTCATAGACAAAGAGAAAAGAGGTCAAGTGGATTTTCTCAAGGTCACACAATGACATCTGCAGCAGAGCTATGATTTGAAGCCAAATCTCCTGAATCACAGAATTTATGCTGCTAAAAGATCAGAATATATCAGCTATAACAAGACATTCAAATCAAACACATAGTTTTTATGCCCTTTCCCCTCCTCACCCCCTGCAACATAACAACATATTGTGGGATTTGCTTAAACATTGTTCCAGCAATAAAATAGCTCTTTATCACTATACTTTGCAAAGCTTGATTGGACTGTTCACCTAATCCCATATTTGTTGGCATGGGAATACTGCACAGGAACTGCAATATAAACTGCAATTCAAAACAATATTTATTTTCAAGAAGATATGTGCCTCATTGTTTCTTTCTTTAGATCAACAGGGTAATAAAAGTAAAGACATTCAGCTCCTGGTCCTGAAAGGAAGGGAGGATTCCAGCTCTTTCTCAATTTCTATCTTTAAAACGCACCTTTGGTGAACTACTTTCAGAAAAAGTTTAATTTATCATGCCTGCCATTATGTGTAGCAGTGATCTATTTTTCCTATGTACTCCACTGTCTCCCTGCTCCTGTTTGGCTTTTTTCCTTCCGTCAGCATATTTGGACAGAACAACTTCTCCTGCTATCCTACATAGCCTTTAGGTTTTGGGGGCCTATTGAAATACAAATCAGAAATAGACAGTTGCAGCCTAAATGCCCCTTGCCTTTTCCCCACTAAGTGGAATTGTCTCCACTGGCTTAAATCAGCACATAAGCCTGAGAGGCTGCCAGTGTTCTGTAGAGACTGAGTGGTTCTGCTTACCAGTTTTGGGGTAGTTCTCTTCTGATACCCTAAATAACCTGATTTTCTGACAGTTTGGTCTATCTACTTTAGCACTCAGCTCTTGCATTTTGACCTTGTCAGGGTTATCCCCTACCTCTTGTGCGTTGATTAGTTGAGAAACTGGAGCTAGGTTAGGTCTGATGTGCAGAACTGTAACAGCTTTCCCCCGCACCTGGCAGTTTCTGTTCTCATTGACAAATCTCAGCTCTAGAAACTCTTTGCTGTTTTATTATTATTTTTCTTTTTAATGTATTTTCTTTTTGTCCTTTTCATTTTTGGCAGCTTGGTCTGCTTCTGAACAGTTTTCATTTAGGGTCATATATCTGCCGACTGCAAAGAATCTGCTGATTTCTGCTGCTTCCCTGGCTCATTTTGTCCCTTGCAAACAGCTGGTCCTAGACTCTCTTAGAAAACTTCACCACAGTGGATAACTTGGGCAAAAGATACAGGTATGTGTAACTTTGAACTCTGGAGGCCATAGCACTCAGTGAATCTTTCTGGACTCAGTAGCTTCCTGTCTACACTCATGTGGGGAAAATCAGAGGGAAATGTTGCATAGAGTGGATTAATAGTTTCCTTGGTCCCTAAGCATAGATTTCTGTGGAGAGGAAAATTGTTTTGAGATGGGAGGATTTGCAGTCCTGACTAAATGTGAAATAAGGCAGTCCACCAGTGCAGTGCCAGGACATTAGTGATTTATTTCATTTGAACTGGCCTCATTGGTCTGTTTTGAGGAAGTGGCTGTATTGCACTATTATGCTTCCATTGATATGGCATTGAAATGCACTACCAGTTATATCTCCATCAGCACTTTAGTCATGTTCTCCACTGCTTTTGAAGAATGTATTTAAGTGACTAGGGACATAGCTAACTCAGATTTGGGCGTGCTTCTCTAGGCATCAAGGTGTGTTGCTATTTTTCAAGTAAAGAGGGATATTGTCAGATTTTGCTGTCTAGTAAGAAGAGAGGAAACTGAATAATACTCAAACACAATAGTTTAGTTCTGTTTAGTTTAGGTGATTGCATTCATTACCAGACTTTTCTGGTCTAGGAGTAGGATGTCACTTAAAACTCTTTCTGCAGCAGGTCAGATGGGTGTCTGGGACTGTCAAACTTGTCTCACTACAATGTTCCTTTGCCCTACTAAACAAGAGTTCAAAGTAGAGGTTTAAACAGTGTGTCTGTAGATAAGCAATTCGGCACAACCATGCCAGGCTTCAGTGTTTTCTGCAAAAGCACATGCTAAGTCGAGTCTCCTTAACTATCATTTTTGTGCTGAGCTGCCTTGATTTCATCTGCTATTTAGAATATTTCTGTAAGAGCACCTGACTGTTAGCCTTGCTCTTCAATCTTCCTCTGCACAGGACTCTCCTTGGGTAATTGTGAGTGACTTCACCACCTTTCCTCCACCCAAGCTTTGAATGGAACAGTATATGAGATTTAACTCAGCCTTTCCACTGAGCAGGTACATAGGAGACCTCCCTACTCAGTAGAAGTGCTTTCAGTCATGTGGTTTGCAGGAGCAGTAGGGGAGACAATGTGTTCTTTAAATGTACTTTTGACAGAAGAGAAAATGATCTCAAGTGGCAGCAAGGGGGGGTTTAGGTTAGACACTAGAAAAAAAATCTGCTGTGAAGAATGAAGGCATTGGAACACGCTCCTCAGGGAAGTGGTGGAATCACCATCCCTGGAGCTATTTTAAAAAACATGCAGATGTGGTGCCTAGGGACATGGTTTAGTGGTGGACATCACAATGCTAGGCTAATTGTTGGACTTGATATCTTAGTGGTATTTTTCCAACCTTAATGATACAACAATTCTATGGTGCTATGATTCCAAATGTCAGCAAACACTGTCTATACACAGATAAAGTTTGTGACACTGGCATCGTTGACAAATAAATACTATTTCTGAAGCAAGAAAAAACCCCACAAGAACAAAACATTGTGGATTTGAATGGATGCCTGGAAAATGGTGAGAACATGCCAAGTTATATATTTTTCCTAAGAACATACTTGCATGCATCTGCTCAAGGGATTTTCTGAATAAATTGCTTCTTTCTGTTTAAGAGAATTTGTTCTTAGGGTTTCTCTGGTATTCTTCAGGTTCTAGCAAACTTCAAGAATTCAAATTCAAAATATTTTTACAAGTACTGCCGGCATAACGAGACATTGTATGAGGAGCTACGTCTTCATGATTACTATTTTCCTGGTCTCTCACTTTTTGTGTAATACGTCTTTGAAGTCATGGTGACCTGGTGATCACTCCAGAGGAGCTCACTTTCTTCTGCAGTTTCCATGTGACCTCACATGTCACTTCGAACATTCCCAGTCTGTTCTAGCCACTCTATGCTTTAGATATTTGAGCAGCTCAGCAGAACAGAGACATTTTCCTGCTTCAGTCTGAGGTCCTGTTTTTTTGCTATGGTCTCTGGTCAAAAAAAAGGCATGCAATTCTAAAGAAGGTAACAGAAACTTACTGTTTTGCAAAGGTGTCTTTCTGTGTGAATGAGTGCTTTAGGTTGCTCACAGAAGCAGCACCAAAGGTACTAGCAAAACCAGGTTCAATATGAAAATGAAATCATAATGAAGTTCATTGCTCAGCTCACTCTACTTCTTGCCAAATGGTTAAAGCACACAGATGAAAAATTGGACTGAAACATAAAATGAATTAATTACAAACTAAGATCAACCAAAAATTATCTGTGTTGAATGGAAATGTGTAAAGATGTGAAAGAGTGAGGAAGACAAAAAAAACGGGAGACCCTCCCACTCAGTCATAAGTCTCAACGTGGACTCCTGTGCAAAACTTAGCTCTGGATTTGAACACTAGTTAGTGCCTAAAAAGTTCAACAGCACTAAAAACAATCATCTAATTTAAACAATTTACAAAAGATTCTGTACAATTTACTTCAACCCCTATTTATAGGCCTTACTTGTCAATCTAAGGTACTTAAGAGATTCCAGGTACATTTTCTGTAGCATATTCACACAGACCCAGAGTACATACAAGGTACCTGAGAGAATTCTCCCTTTAGCTCACTGAAGTGCTCAGAGAGTTCTCTGGCTCTGAGAAGCCCCAGTCAAAGGGAGGTTACTGGTCACAGCCCACTGTGGTCCAGGAGAGCTCAAAGGGTCTTGCTTAGGACTGCTGCTTATAGGTTGGCAAGAAAATTAGCTTTTAACACGTTGACATCCTGGCCACAATTCAAGTTGGTAACTTCCTTGTAAAGCTCAATAACAAAAATGTTTTTCCTCTTGGCTTGTTTTTCAGGTGAAAAAAATAAGTTTCCAATGGTGTTTGTGAAAACCAGGAGCTTTTTAGACAGCACCAGTTCCTGGGAGCAGACAATGTTTCTTACAAACTCAAGAGGAGCTGAGATCAGGCACTGTTTATCAGGAATAAGGCCTTATGAACTTCTCTGAAATAGTGTGCCCCAAGATCCAGGACAGGGAGAAATGGACTACCAGGCTTTTTAATGTTTCTGGGATGGGTTTTTTCCCAGTGTTTTGAGCATTTTTTGGTTTGAGTGGGCTTTAAGTTGCTGTTGCTTTTGCTCTAATGGGCCAAAACTAACTTCTTACTTCTAATGGAAAGAAATTTGTGTAAAGGAAAGCTTTTTTCAGTTTTCTTATTTTGATGGAAAAAATAGACTGTGGGCTGAAATATTTTATTTTCAGTTTAAATGCTTTTTTCAACTTCAGAAGAAAATTTTAAAATGCTATTTGAGGAACCTCCAGTACACAGATTGGATGTTATGTCATGTAAGCATCTGTTTTCTGTCAAATATTCCTTGACACACCCTCTGTCCATAATTAGTCTTGTGAATAGAGATAAAAAAATGTTCTGCCTGAAAGACAAAAGTCAGAAGTCCTGCACTGGTATAAATAGTCTTCAGATGCAATTCAAACAACCATTTTCATTAATCATCTTTTTAATTTATAATGCAAGAGTAGAGTAAAATGCAAGATATTAAATATTATTATTCAAATCACTTAATTGAAACAGAAAATTACAAGGGAAAATGAAAGATGCTTCTGATCTTTTTTATTCTGTCACATTTAAAAGATTTTGTCCCTAATCACAGCAGGGAGTATTATTTGGGGAATACTATTTTGATGTCCTAAGGATCTTCACCTATTTATAAGGTTGATTCCTTTGCCAGACTTTTAGTCAGGTTTGCTTCCCCGCTATAAAGTCCCCCTTTGTGGTAGTCCTCATTTTCCCAGCCTGTCTGGAATGTTCTTATTACTGCCTTATGCGTTTTTACCAAAAGTGCTAAACACATTTCAGAAGGACTATGCTCCAAACAAATATAGCTCTCTTAGTATTTCTGCTAAGGTTTGCTGAAACAGAAAATTTCTCTGTTCTCTCAGCAAGCCCATCCCTGTACAGCATTGTTTTTTCCCCAGCAGTCCAACACTACTTATGAAGGTTCATAGCTCCCAGGCTGCTCCAGACTTTGCAGGGTCTGGAATGGCAACATGGTATTGTCTGCACTGTTTCCCCCAGATGGTTATTTTGGACCCTAGACACCATTCAGAGTCTTCCTTTGTTCATCCTCAGCTGCTGGAATGAGTGGCATGTTACCATAGATAGCTATCCTGCAAACAAGAGGACCGATAAACTTTGGTTACTTAGCGGCAGCTGTCGCGGCCTGGGCGGTGTCACGGGTGCTCTGACTTTCCCAGAGATGTGTCCTTGGGAGGACACTCTTGGGCACACAGGCACTCCCTGCCCTGCCAAGAACGATTGCAGCTCTGACCCCTGAAAAAAGGTCTTGAGTGATTGCAGCTCTTCAGGCGCCATGGAAGGAAGGACAGGAGCCTTTTGTGGTGTTCTGCAAGGAGCCTTTGTTCTGGGTCCAGGGATGAGGAGAGCTCCAGCTACCACAAAGGGGTCAGGGACAAAAGACTTCAGATAGTCAGAGGGGAGCAGGGGTTTATATAGGAGCATCAGGACTAGTCAACTGAGGGTTCAGGGGTGGAGCAAAGGGGAAGGATCAATGAGGTACACAGAATTTGCATGGGGTGCATAAAATTTGCATGGAATGCAAGGCATGCCGGAGTGACTCCTTTTGTTGCCTCAACTAAAAGAACTCATCCAGGAGCTTTCCCTCCAAGGGAGGGTTGTGGGTTCTTTGTTAATCAGCCCCTTGGCCCCCACAGGTAACTGCTAATATGGGCCCTAATTTTGTGCTCCTGAAGATCCTTCCTGTTTCAATCAAATCAGTTGAAAGTTTGGGGATGCTCAGAGCACCATTGTCTAATGCAAAGAAAATGCCATTTCTGATCTCTGACTTCTGCTCTTTGTGTTTACTGCAGCTGAGCCCATAGCAACTGCAGTGGTGAATGTGAATAGTTTAACAGATCATCCTGAAGATGTGTGTGACTATTTCTAGGTAGACAGTTGTCTGGACATGCTTGGCATTGCTAATTGCAGTTTTATGTGCCTAGAATGGATGTTATGCCTCAGAGCAGCAGCCTGTAGAAATAGAAATAATTAATCCACCTGCAGTATCCCAAAAATTGCCTGCAGGGTGTCCACAGAGCCCCAGGGCTCCATGCTGCTCCCATCAATATCTGGCTGTGAGGATAACATGCTTATAAATTGCAACCAATCTGGGGAACCCACGCTGAAATATAGTGCTTAAGTGAAGAGAGAAGAGGGCATAAAGGGCAGTAAGGAAAGGCAATTTAAAAGGATGAAGTTGCTCTTGAGCTGCTTGATTTGCCTCTTTCTTTAGGGGTGAATTAGATTGAAGGACAGACCTTACAAGCCCATTGCTAGCATACATCAGCAGAAACTCTGACCCTGAACCTCTACAGTTCAATAGCTTTTAAGCTGTCTAATTCCTCTGCCTTTCCTCTGGTGTGGTGCAGCTATGTGATGTATGCATAGGACCAGCTGTCTGCTCAGGATTGCTCGTCTGTTGGGGTGTATGTATCCTGCAGCACAGGCAAGTCTCCTCATGGGTTTGTATTGTCAGCACGTTATCGGGCACTGCTCTGTCAGCCTCCACCACCTCCTGCCACTGCAGCGCAGCATCAAACCCTTTCCTCCTGCAAGGCCCCTCCTTTGTGTTCCCTCAACCAAATGAGGGCTCTCTCTCTAGTCACTGAGGGAGTAGTACCAGGCTCTTCTACATTTTCTGGATCAGCCCAGTGTTTATTTTGCCTGTTCTGTGGAGTCATACCCATTTTTTTCTCGTCTGTATAATCTTCATGTATGGGCCATGGAGGATAGATTTCACCAACTATGGAGGACAAATTATGAGAGGGTTAACTAATGTATGTGTTAAGATTGAAACTTGTGCTTTACCAATAGAATTAAAACCATTGTTTTATTAAAATTTCTTGAATATTCTGATTTCAGATAGCTCTTCAGCGAGTATGAGAGGAGCTGTTTTCTAAGAGCATATAAGAAGAGGATGCAGGCGTCTCTCTTGAGCCTCTGAGCTGACATGAGAATACCAACTGAAATAATGGTTATTAAGGATACATAACAGACACAGTGCTAGACAAAGAAACACACTGATTATTGCATTACATGTTGTTGTTTGGGGCTTTTTGCAAATATAAGAACTAAATCTCATATTCCACCGATCAAAAGATATTAGTCCTTGTCAGAAAGCCCTGGAAAAAAGGGAAATCGTGCTGGTTTAATTTTTGCTAGTTGACCATTGCTTTTATTTATATAGACTAGAGAAGCTAGAGGTTGGAGAAATAAATGGGAATCATTATTTGTATAAAGCTGGTGAGCTGGAATTCTCACTGACTCTATTTCAGTTACATTTCTTTCCTCCTCTTTTATTGCCCATTGTTTCTACATTCAAAGAAGAGGCAATGTAGAATGAAATGCTGCTAGTTCTGTAAGAAATACATCATCTAGACCACAATGGATTAGAGGGACTATTAAGAAATGCATGCTGGAAAAGGCAATTAATCTGCTGAGAAGTAATTTTCCAAGAGCAACATTTTTCACTGGCTACATATTTTAAGAGGTATCTCATTATTTAGCTCTCCTATAGGTTAGTGTCCTTCTCTCTTTCTTGCAAATGCCTTTAGAGAAGAGATAGCCTAGATTTCGACTGTACATATTTCTCTTCCTGGAACTTAAGCAGAACTTTGATGTCTTTTATTAGTGATATACTCATATAATCATAACTTATTTTTTAATCATAACTGATTTTTTCTCAGAGTTTCTGCTGCTGTCTCTGTGTCCCTCTTTCCACAGAAGCTCAAGTCAGGGGTCCAGTTTGTCATGCTGCTAGTTTAGGATCATTTTAAGCCAGCTTCTGTGTCCTGACCTACATGTCATCTGACTGCTTCCTTCAGTGGCCTGAGAGCCAGTCACCAAGCTGTTCTTTTGTTCTCCGTCTGTGTGCTGATGTGCCACTAATGAAGGTGTGTGGTGGTGTGCTAAATCCCAAGCCAAGTGTTTTCCCGTGATCACTGCCCTGCCAGCCCAG
Source organism: Parus major (assembly GCF_001522545.3). Taxonomy (NCBI): domain Eukaryota; kingdom Metazoa; phylum Chordata; class Aves; order Passeriformes; family Paridae; genus Parus; species Parus major. The sequence continues at coordinate 45,041,657 of NC_031799.1, forward strand.
CTGTCTGCCTGCACCTGCTCTGTGTTCAGGCTGCCTGTGCTCCTCCCCCTGAAGCTTCCATTAACTGTACTTTCTGAGAAGCTTTTTGCATCCATGGTTTGGAGGAAAATTGCTAAAGTGTATTTGGGGGTGGAGAATGAAAAGAAGGTGAAGGGTACCTCATCAGTCTTAATCAAACTGCTTTGATGTGAGCCAGCTCTAATCAGCCAGAAGTGGTAGCTTTCCCTGTCTCTCACTGAGTATAACTCACAGCAGGCATGCTGGACTGCCAGTGTACAACTTATTAACAGTGACTAGGCCAGGCTGTGACCTTTCACTGCCTGCATAAATGATACAACCAGGTCTCCAGATGCAACGAAAAAGAGGTGTTTGTCTGCTCCAAGTTTCCACACTATGCTAGACTTGGATTTAGACAATCAGTTCAGGGGAGAGATCCCAGTAAGAAAGCTTAAGGACCCCTACTGAGAGAATGGGCAGTAATTTTGCTGTTTCTGTGATGTTATTCCTGAGAAAACAGTCCAGCAGCACTGTCAGTTTCCAGTACAATCAGGTGTGTAAGACCAGAGTGTTCTGCTAGACAAATATACATGCCTAGACATTTCCCTCCTTGTGCATTAATTTTTATCAGTTCTTTCCTCCATCTTCTTTAGAGACAGACAAGGGAACTGCATTATTCCTGCTGTTACTTTATGCATTTGATCATGTCCCTCCCAAAACAAACCTCATATCAAGATACGGAATGTGGAAACAGGAGGGGCAGGCTTTAAACCCATCTCACAGCTACATCAAAAGCACTGGGCTATCTCAGCATTGTACATAGTGGATTACTTTTAACAAGAAACAGAAGAAAAAAAAAAGTCTGGAAACTCCTAGGTGTAAAGGAGTGACAGTGAAGGTTCTCATGCAGAAGTTTCTGTGCTGCCTCACTGTGTACTCACTGTAGAATCATAGAAAGTTCTATGCAGTGTGGGGAAAGACAGTCTTGTCCTAACCTTCTGCAGCACAACAGCTCTCTGGAAAATTCAAGCCATGACACCTGTACCTAGTGTAATTTGTCTGTTAGCTTTTAAAGGTATGAAATACGAAAAGAGTTCTGAAGGAACTGTTCAGCCATGATATCCCCCAGGTGTGCTCCTTCCCTGTCTAGTGAAGCCCAGAACAGTTACTGCTTTTAATGGGCATAAACAAGGAAACAGCACAATGGGTGAGAATCAAATCCTGCCCAACAAAGAAGGGGTTAAACAAAAAGCCATTACTAATGGTGTATTAAAACAGTGCATATGTGTAAAATTGTTTATCTGTGGAAAATCAACCATTGAGCTCTGTGTTTCTGTAACTGGTGAGAGTTAACTACACAGAAATAAAGGATTTACTTGAATTGCAGCATTTCTTGGATCCAGAGTCTTTTCTACCTGCCAGGCCCACAGCTAAAATCATCCTTCATTACTAATAGTGAAACAAAAAATGTTGCATAAAAAGCTGAAAGGTAGTATCATATGATTTAACTTGCTGTAAATTGGGGATTTTTTTCATTATTCTTTATTTGCTGGGTGAGAAAGAACCATTTGCATTAGTGTTGCTGTCAGATTTAGTGACAATGAGACTTTTCCTGCTTTCTCTTCTTTCTCTCCTTTCACACCACCCTCCAGCAACATTAAAAGAAGGTCTGAGAGACCACTGAATACAAATTGGGAGAGAGAAAGTGGGAATGGCACTGCCCCTCCAAGCTAGAAGCTTAGAAGTCCCGCGGAGCACTACCACAAAGAACAGAGAACATTTCAACACTTTCTGCTATGCTCTGCCAGGTCTGTGCCTCAGCTAGACCAACAGGAATTTTCTTCCTCTCCCTCAGAGAACCAGTTTTGCCCTGCTAGGCAAACTCCAGGACTTGTACTCCAGCAAGTACAACACACCTGTGCTTGAGATCCAGATCATGTCAGCCAGTTGTTGCCTGTGTTTCATGCTATGCTGGGTTTGATTTATAATAGCTGCATGGCACAATTCATCCAAGTCATGAAAAAGGTACAGTGAGTGCACACCATACAATTGAACATGCCATCATTCATACTTCTGAAAAAGACTGCACAAAATCTTCTGAAGGATCTGACTGACCTTATGTGGAAAGAGGTTAAAACTGGAATATAACATTCATTGATATAATATAAACTGGAATAAAACATTCATTGATGTGTGTGGGGAGAGTGAAAAGGAAACTCAGACAAATCTATGCACTTTCCCCATTATCTGAGGGAATTCCAAATTTTCTGAGATTTATTTAAGGCAATACTTAACTTTAGAAAAGGGAGTTAAAAAGTCATTTTTATTTCTGGTGAACATTATAGACCAAATAAAACTCTGTAGAAACATAGAGAAATGTTCCTGTCATAAACATTAATAATGGTAGCAAACAGTCCTACACTTATCATCATGTCTCATCCATGTAATAGGCATGTGGTACAACACATTTTTCTCTGGGTGATGCAGCTGCTGTCTGTGTTTTTCTTGGAGAACCTCTTTAGACTACATAAAAACTGGAGAAGAATTAAGCTGAATACAAGGTGATCTGCAAAATACCAGATTAACAGGGCCTTTTCATACTTTATCAAATCTACTTTAAATCTGCAGTCTTCTTTAGTTGGAGGCATTCTCCTTGATGATTGAGTGCAAGAGAAGCAGCCCTCAGATTGCATGCTGATAAAATGAAACTGTGTTTCAGCACTGTAGAGGTACATAGGGTGGAAAGCCAAGACACTGAAATGCTCTCTTTGACTGCAGTTCCACAGCCTAAGAGTGACTTCTGCATAGTGTAGTGCAGAGAAAGGCCCAGAACCTTGCCATGCTCCCTGTTTGTGTTAAAAGACAAACTGTAACCACAAAATTCTTACAAATCAGAAAAATTCAAAACAGAAACTAACCTAAAATGCTCAAAATGTTACAATTGCAGCAATCAAACCTATTGGCTCTGGTCCTGTTGCTGGGCACTACTGAAAGAGTCTGGCTCTTTCTTGTTTGCAGCTGCCCTTTAGGTTTTCGTATATTGATGGAGACCCTGCTGAATCTTCTCTTGCAGGCTGAACAGTCCCAACTCTCTCAGCCTTTCCTTGTAGGACAGGTGCCCCAGTCAATTATCTTTGTGGCATTTTGCTGGACTGTCTCCAGTATGCCCGTATCTCTCTTATACTGAGGAGCCCTCAGCAGGACTCAGACCTCCAGGTGCTGCCTCACCAGTCCTGAGGACAGAGGAAAGATCCTCTCTTCTGAGCTGCTCACAACACCCTTCCCAGTGAATCCCAGAACAATATTATCCTACTTTGTGCAAGAAGTGTGCAAGGGTGCAGAGCTGGTTCCTGTTCAGCTTGGTGTCCCCAGATCTTTTTCTGCCCAAATGCTTCCCAAATTGCATAGCTCTCAGTCTCTTCTGGTGCCTGGGGTTGTTCACCCCCAGATGCAGGACTTTGCACTTGTACTTGTTGAAATTTATAAGGTTTCTGTCGGCCCACTTCTTCAGCCTGTTATCATCTCTCACAATGCCAGTACAATCCTCTGGCATATCGTTACTCCTCCATTTTGTATCACTTGTAGACTTACTGGGGATATACTCTGAGCCATCATTCAGATCACTAATGAAGATGTTGCCTAGGATTGGACCTTTTATTGACACCTGGGGTACAATGCTATTTACTGACCTCCAAATACACCTTGCCCCATGGGTCTATCTCCCTGTTTGTGACTTGGCTCTTCATTTGTTCTTCAATCCATCTCATTGCATTTTCATCCAGCCTATACATTAACATCTTGTCCAAGAGGATTCTATGGGAGAGAGTATTAAAAGTTTTTTTACCAGAAGTTCAGGTAGACAATATTTTGCTCTCCCTTCTTCTACTGAGCAGGTAATCCTCCCATACTACTCCTCAGTCCTGAACTAAAACTTTCTCCCTGCTTTACTGATATCACATGCTAACAGCTGACTTCACATGAGAGGTGGTACCTTACTCATAGCAGGTGGGTGCAAATTGGTGTTTCACCACCAGGACAGTAGGGCAGCTCTGTTTAGAAGAGGAGGAGTTTTTATCAGAAATCATTCAGCTGGATGCTGAGAACAGGCTAGTGTTTACCTGAATTCCTCCTTGGGTTTATTATCCCTGCTAATTACTGGAAGGATTGTCTGGGGAAGACACCAGCAGCAGGCAGTAACCTGTCTATCCCCCCTTTAATTCTGATGACCAAAGCATCCTTAGTAGTGAATGCCGTATTTCCATGTACCTCTGGACCTCGTAGCAACAGAAAAGATGAATGGAGGAGGAAAGCCAGGCTGATCTCGACAGGAAGCTATGATCAGTAAAGTGCAGATCAGAGCAGGAGGGACACAGGTTTCAAAAAGAAGCTTGAGTGCAGTCCAGACACCCTTTACCCTGTCCTGCTCCTTCTGAGGTAAGAAATTCTTTGCTGCCCCCTTAGTGCGATAAAGAGTCAAGAATGTAAATGTTCCCTCCTCAAAATGACATTCCAGGGAAGAAATGAAGCTCAATGCCCTGCAGTTGCCTTGCCTGTATCATTCATGAAGTCCTCATCTTTCAGGAAATTTCCCTATTGAAGTGGAAAGGTTTTCTAGCTGACGAAACATATGGAAGTACATTTTATTTTATTTTATTTTATTTTATTTTATTTTATTTTATTTTATTTTATTTTATTTTATTTTATT
>NC_031799.1:45046448-45048913 GCF_001522545.3 Parus major
TTATTTTATTTTATTTTATTTTATTTTATTTTATTTTATTTTGTACTGCCACTTTGGAACACTCTCCCCCCTCAATATAATTTCTTGAGATAATATCACAGCTTTTCATGAGATTTATTTCTGAATGTTTTCATTATAACAAGACCCTATCAAGTCCAGTCACAGGGATAACTAGATGCCTAGTTGATGGCCTCAGCGCAGTTCAATAAGTATTCTGTTAATATGCAGTGTGTGGCTGCCTATAGTCATAATATTTATATTCTGATCAAATTATCTTTTACAGTTGTAATATATTCACAGGAGGATATTTAAATATACATTGCCTGTAGAGTCTTTGTGTTAATGTTATAAATAAAATGGACTCATTCTAACAGTATTGTTCATTGTGCCTTCATTACTTACATAAATCTTTTTCTTCCCTAACTGCTTTTAGAGAACATTTTGTCTACATAAAACACTGATTTTATTTGGTGGTTTTACATACTTCATTAAGGTTGAAATTTTTAAAAAATAACTTTTACTATGATATCATAAAGTTGTGGGTTGATATTACTGTGTGTTGCTTGGCCATTTACATCTTGTGCTTGAACTCAGGCACCCCTCAGAAGGACAAGATGTTGATCTTGTAATCAAAACAGCTCTTGGGAGCATGGGTAAGAAACTATCAGGCAAGTGCCACAGGGTTTTCAATGTCTTCCCACGCAGCCTGTGAAAACTAGTGCAATTTTCACTCATCTTCAACTATTTCAGTGGATTGCCCAATGAGGCACCAATATATGTAGTGACAGCTCTTGTGGGTGTGATCCATTTATTGTAAATGTATGTCAGTGGAGAGAGAGAAAAAAACGAACACACACCCAAGTTCCTTGTTAGACTGCAAGGAAACCATCAATGAGTTTCTTAGTGACTTGGATTACATATTTTTATAATGTCAGATGGTCAGAAAATTTTGAATCATTCTGTATTACCATGGCTGAGGGAATGATATAATGGCTAAGGTATATATTGAGATCAGAAAGCTGATAGTGCTTGAGAACCTAGCCCATAATGAGGAGGTAAGAAGATCCCAAATCTCTGTTACTCTAATAGAATTGTGAGAGGATATTTAACCTTCTCTCCTTCCATTCCTGATCTTATCTGTACTGTAAGCTCCAGAATCACTGGAATCTTTTCCACTTACTCTCTTCAAAGAGCACTGAAAAAAATTGCTGTGTACTTTGACAGAGTTATAAATGCAATAAAATTGGCTGTAGAAATGTCATGTTTGTCTATAAAGCCTGCATTATGTCTGGGAATATTTATTCTTGAAAAAAAAGCAACAAAAACAAAGAGGAAGAGAAAGGAAACCAAATTATATTTTAAAAATAATCCAGTTTCATATGAGGTACATGCTCAATCTTTTTTATATGGAATTTGCATGTTAATTCATTAATTCTTCCTAAGGCCTGGTTGAGACAGTTAACTTCCTTTAATTCTAAATGCTTTAGTAGCCTTGCTAAAGTCTAAAGGAATCAGTTATTTAATTGTAAATAAATTCTGCTTAATGATTTCTTAAGCTGTGATAGAAAGTGCAAAACCAGACAGAAGAGGGCTGTAAAAGCAGTATGTAGCCTACCTTCATGTCTCACTGAAGGACAACCTCTGCATAAGACATCCTGGCACATCATTGCCTAGCCTATCTTTAAAAGCTTCCAAAGGTGAAGATCAGAATTCTTTCTACAGCCCGTTTCGCCTGATTTTCCTTAGTCACTAACATACAGCTTCCTTATGTTTAATTCCACTGCTGCCTGTCCTCTCCACGTTTTAGGTAAGAAATGTTATTTTCTGCCTCCTTACAGCAGTCCTTTATGTGTCTGAAGCTGTTGGCAGAGCTCCTTTCAAGTCCTTTTTGGGAATTCCAGCTATGTAAACATCTGCTTATTCTTTCTGCTTGCCTGATGTGCCACATGTATTTCTCAAAATGTCAGGTCCCTATACTGTAAACAGTATTCTTTCTAAAGCCTTAGTTGGGATTGTATCTTGCATTCTCTATTCATGCATCTCAGAAGATGCTTTTTTATGTTTTTTTTATGTTTAATGATAGAACATGCCTTTTTGTGTTTAATTTTCTGTCAGTATGTAATCTCTGGATGAGATGAACATTTATCAAGATGTAGAAACAACCAGTAATTTGTACATTACCATTGACACAACAGTAAAATACTGAGTTCCTTACAAGCTGATTATGGCATGCAGAATGGGAGCCTCAGACCAGTTTTATCCCTGCCATTGAGTCATGAGGTGCAGAAAGATGCAGAAAGGACCCTCCTGCTTTCTAAAAACCTTCTCACTTAGGATCCCCACTTAGCCTCAGAAAAGGAAAATCTCCTCTGTAATCAATTCTTCATGAGCATGTTTGAATCTAGGCAGCAAGTTTAACCTTCAAATATCTCTGTATTCGTTATCACGGGTCTAAGAATTACATA
>NC_031799.1:45048978-45094263 GCF_001522545.3 Parus major
AAAGTAGCAAGTGTGGGGAGTTTCCTTGCTCCAAACTCTCAGCCACAACAATAGAGAAGGCATTTTCTGAAAATTCTATCTGAAGGTATGAAATCTTTCCTGAGACAGGGGTCGAACAGTGTCATAGGATACCCAGAGAGGTTGTGTATTTTCCATCTATGGAGATACTCAAACCCCAAATGGATAGATCCCTGGGTAACCTGCTCTAGCTCAGCCTGCTTCAGCAGGCAGGCTGGACTAGAGGATCACAAGACAGTCCTTTTCTGTGAAATGAATGAGCTCTGTTCTGTGGGTTAACTGCTTGCTGCCTTTTGGTGCTGCCAGTTTTAATATGTTCTGGCCCTTCTGAGTAATATACTTAGATTTTACTTCCATTTTGCTGAGGGAAAAAGGAACTCTTTCTTTAAAACTATGAACTTCTACTGTTCATTGCTCCTTACACATTGCTGCTATTCATTGCCCTGCAACGAACAAGCTGTTACATTGAAAATCTTGTTTATGGACAAGAAGGAAGCACATTTAATTTATTAGTAAAGCCAAGAATCTGATGTTTGTTTAACTGAAATATCAAGGGATTCCTTGGTTTTAATCCAGCACCAAGTGCTGCAAAAGTTAAGGAATAGCAATACAGTGGGAGAACTGCTATGAAATTGTCATCACACATACATTTTCTCATTCATTTTACCTCTTTCTATGTTGTGCTTACCCTCCCACTGCTCCCCTATCACAAGAGGTTTCTCACTGGTTGAAGTCACAGGGGGATGTTATTGGGAGCTATCAGCATCCAGAGGCCATTACCAGGAAGAATGTTCATGTTATGAATTCCTCTTTGTCCTTCCCGTATCACTTGGGATAATTTTTATATATTGCTAAGATACTTCTCTCTTCTACAGTGTCTGCAGCTCCATGTCACACACAAGTTTAATACACCCTGGGCCATCTCAGAGTGTTCCCTCTTTGTTCTGTTGATACCCCCAAGCCCAGTTTGTCCAGGTTCACACTTTAGCTGACCATGAGCAATCTGTTTGCAGCTGTGCTCCTCTGTGCCACATCCTGGGTCCTTCTCAAGGCCTCTGCTGTCCTACCAGGCCTGGGTTTGTCAGCACTTTGTCATCAAGTTGCTGTTGCATAAATCTCATTGCTCATGAAGTAGCAGCTTGTCATTGCTGTCTGTGCAAAAACTGTGGTTGTACCAAGAGAAGCAAAAGTAAAACAGATCAGGGACAGGCACCTGGTCAGCTGGAGACACTGCTGCCACAGCCAAGAGAAGCCACAGAAAGCTACAGGCAGGCCAAGGACAGTTCAGAGAGGCAAACCTTAGAGGTCTCAGCTCACAGGTCTCACACATTGCTTGCAAAGCTTGTAGCTTTACTAAGAATGGCAGGGCTGTGTCAGAGGGCTGCATGATTACCAAACCTCTGGTATCTGGGTCTGTTCAAAGTTGCTGGCATACTGTTATCAGTAGGAGTTGTCTCCTCATGCTGCCATCCTGGTTCATATTCAACTAACATCTGTTTCCCAAATAACACCTTCTCTTTAACAACCATATCCTGGTGAGGGTTACTCTCTCTGGAAAACCTCTCTTCAGCAGCCTGTTCTAAAAAAACCCCATATCAGCTGGGTGGGATAAAGGACACTATCACCTGATAGTGGTACTTTTCCAACTTTCTTTTCCAAATTGCTGTTTATTCATCCAGTTAATTCATGTACTTATTTGGAGCAAAATTGTTACCATAAGCCCTAGGGTCTTACCTGCTTATCTGCCATTGAATTCTCCTTTTGTTTTTCCATCGTTATCTTTGGCAGACTTATGCCTATTGGTTGGTGTGCTTATTTTCAACATAAAATGAACAAACACCCCATTTGCCTCCAGACTGATAGTCCATTTGTCACTTGATACAGCACTGTCTACTGCTCCTGCAAACAATCTCTCTGCTGTTGTTTTCAGTCTTTTTGTGCTGCTCTGATTTTGAATGCCCGAAGAGACTTGTAGGGAGATGAGCCTCCTGCATCTTGTGGCAGCATAATCTCAATCTCCTGTGTCAATTGCAGCAAAAATAAAAACTCACATTGTTTCCTGTCTTATGACCTCTGGATACCTTTCTGTCTTAGATATTTCCATTATTTGGGCTCAAGTTCAAAATGGCAAAGCCTTGTAGTCCTCATTATAGACTTATCATGATATGCAAGGCTTCCTCAGAATTTAAAATTACCACTGCTTTATCAAAATTTAATTTGTGATCTTACATGATGTCTTCCTCTGCTGCCAACACCCTCCATCTCCCAAGAATTTTATATCTTGCTTTTCTATAATATCTACGTTGTTCTAGCCCTACAAATTGAAATAAATGTTCTTCAGGCTTCTGTCAATTGCAAAGTTATTTCCTACCTGGCTTTTTCTTGTTTTACATTAACAAAACAATTGTTTTCTGGATGTTCAATACCACTCCAGCACATTTCTTACACCCCATTACTTCAGAAGGGCTCTTCTTAATTCATTTCACTCTTGGCAGCTTACACTGTCCAATAATCAGTCAGTACTAACTAGTCCAGCAGAGATCTGGCCCTGTTGCCTTCACTACATTTTCCTGAGTGGAGAGGTGTAGCCACAGCCTCTTCATAACACAGCACCTGATTTGAAGCCACTTCTGGGACGGTGACATAGAAGTATATTTTCCCACCCTTTCTAGATCAGTAGCAAAAGTAGATAGGCTCATTTAATCCGGCTTTTCTTCTGATATTATATTATTCCATTTGATACAGACTCAATAAGACTTGTATCTTATTTCTTAAAAAAAAAAAAAAGCCTTTTTTTAATACATTTGCCCAGAGTTTTTTTAACACCTTCTCTTTTCCTTCTCACACCTGATTTTTAATTTTAAATTTTGAACAAACAAAGTTGAAACTGTTTGAGGTACAGAGACCTCCAAGAGAAAAGAAATCCCAGCATCATATGCCTGGCTCAGGGAAAGCCAGGTGGAACTCAGTCCTTCTCAGAGGCAGCAGCCAGCAGGTCAGTACTTCTGTTTGAACCAGGCAGTGCTCCAGGAGGTGCAGGTCAGTTGTGGCACAAGCTACCTCTAGCCCACTCAAAAGGGAGAAAGGAGCAATGGTGGAGAGGTGAGGGATGGTGAAGGATAGGAAAGGTGCTAATTTATGAGGAGGTATTAGGGCAGATGACACAAATCTCTAGGCTGTTTGGCCTCATCTGCTTTGTGGCACTTGAAACTGCCTTTCCAAACTGCAGTGCAGTGAGAGCACTATGCTGTGTGGCTGCAATTATGGCCATGGACAAGGAGGGCAAGTTCTGGAAGTGCTCTTGAAACCTTATTTTAGCCATCTGTCAAATAGTATTGATACTGACTGCCTTAGACATGGGCTTAATTCGAAACTGTATTAGTTCTAGGTTGCAATCTTTATCATGCATTACCCTTTTCTTTTGGTGCTGCTTTTCTGGTATGTAGCATTTTGGTGATTAAGAGGTAATTGTTGTCTTGAGGCTGATTCTTGAACATTTCTGAAGCACAGCAACCAGTGTTTGCAGGAAGAGATCACTCATGTTGGGAAAAAATATTTCTGCCAAAACATTCTTGTAGGCTCTAACTGTACAAATCTGAGCTAAGAGATGTTTCTGACTCAAGCAGCTCCTTGGACAGCATTCAGAACTCATTAAATATGTGGGTGTGGGTACCTTTATCCATGCTTGAAAAGAAATCATGAAACTGTACTGCTATTCAGCAGCCCCATTTTTGAAATCATCACAGATTCTAAGCACAGAAGAACACAGAGTTACAAACACATTGAGCAATAGTGTGAAGTATTTTGTTGCATGCTTTCTTGTTTCCCTTGCCAAATTTCCTGGGTAAATAATAAAATGACTTGGACACCACTCTACTAAATGAGGTGTAGATAACACAGAGTTTGGTTAGCTCATGCATTGTAAATATAGCTCTCATCAGATATTTTAGCAGCTAGCACTCTACCTATTTATTTCTCAATTAAAGGCCATCTGCGGCAAGTTTTCTTCATGTTGTTTCATGAATTAGCTGTAAAAATGCCAGCACATTCCACAAAACACCATTTGTCATGTTTCTTGCTGAATTAGACATTGCTAAATTGGACTAATCAGTGCAAGTGTTTTCCATTTGTGCCTTGCAGAGTCTGTTTCACTGTGTTTCTACCTTGGCATTACTAGAGTGAAGAAAACAGGGAAAACCTCTTAACTGTGCTCAGGATGTCCAGAACCTGGATTCATACTCATCCTATGCCTTGTTTGAGGCTGAACTTGTTCCACAGGGAAATGAGGAAAGGCCATAAACTGTTTCACGCTCGGAGCAACCCATGTTCTCTGACATGGAGTGTGACTTTTCACATCAGGTGTGCACTGAGCACTTGGGTTCTGCTCTGGGTTGAGAACAGTGAAGTGAAAAGATAGCACTTTTCATCTATTTCCATCCCTTGGGAATCTCAGATGAAGACAGGTCAATGCATCCCACCCATTTGCCTGGGATTTGGGATCATACACATAATAAAAATTCCAGAGAAGTAAGTTCATCCTTATTTGAAGGATTGTTTCTTGTGAGATATATCTGAGACAGCTGCCTTTGGAGGTTAAAGACACTTGATGCTCTCCCTAAATTCTCAGTAGCTCATGAGAGGTATCAGATCTAATATGACTTATGCAAACTATGTTTCTTATTGCTTGGCTAAAAAGGTTAGGTTTTTCTCTAAGGAATGATTTTTAAAGGTTACTTTAATGTCAAATTAGTGGTTTTGATTTCATAGTAATACAATTTTCAGTGTTTGGTGGATTCTTTTAGTTAAAATAGCTATTGGGTGACATTTTAAAAGCAATCTGCTGTTTTGCCTAGCTGAGACTTTAAAGCATAGTGATTAAAAATGGAAGGTCACAAAGGCAATACTAAAAGAGTTGCCCTTAATTTTAAATGCTGAAGTACAGTTTCTGCCCCTGGACACTTTCTGCTCACATGCTTATCCATATCTTAGGTATTATCCAGCTTCAGAAGCTGCAGACCCTGACTCAGATCCAGATGCCCTTCTTGTGCTGGACATAGGCACACACTTAGTGCCTCTCCCTGCTCCTGGAAATTTTCACATCTAAATTCAGAAGGCCTAGAAAGAAATAGGTTGAGAAATGGAGAGTAAATGGCTTGCATAAGGGCATGCTTCAGATCAGTAGCTGAATTTGGACTACAGACCAGACCTTATACACCTCTACCTAATGTGCTGGCTACTCAACTCCTGGCTAAACTATGCAAGAATACATTTCTGTCACCACTGAATTAGAAAATTTATTTTCTGTATCAAAACCCCCTGTGATGGTATAGTTGTTAACAGTGTTACTTCCATTATAATTTTCAAAAGAAAGGTTTGATCTCCAATTTTTTTTTAAAGTATTATCTGAAGACCAGAAGAGCTATGTATGAGCATAACTTAGCATAGTTAGATAGTCTGAAATGTAGTTGTTGGGACTTAGCTTATCTCAGAAGTTCATCCTCTCCAAAAGTATCTAGTCACACATTAAGAGCCAGTCCCCAGATTGTACAATTGGAACCACAGCGAAACTTCCTCTCTCTTTTCCATAAAGACTTACTGACCTGCTTAACAGGGTCTTTGAAACAATGAACAATTGCTACTGGTTTATTGTCTTACATTGTTTAAATGGAGAATTTTATATTTCCTGCTTAGGAAGACTGAAAATCACCTTTGCTTACTTTTTATTCTCATTTGGTCTACTGTCTGTGGTAGGTACTTAAAAGTGTCAGTGATTACCTGGGCAGAAAAACGAAAGCTTACCAGTATCCAGCTTGTTTTTCCAAAGATGTTGAGGCACAGGTAGATTTACCAAATGGCTCCAGTGGGCTTTGGCATGCTTGATCTGCATGCACAATCTTTCAGTTTAAACTCATACATATCAGAACAAGGTGCCTGCACTAATGTGAGACAGGGGCTCATTAGCTTTACCTTGGGTGCCAGTTTAACCAAAGCTGGTCCAGGATGTAGTGACCTTGTGTGACATTTTCTGTTGAATAAATACTTGTATGGAGTAATATAAAAGTCTAGAAGGTTTCTCTTTTACAGCTTCCATTTAATTTCCTCTTCAGCTTGTCCATTGCAGAGACAGGGAAGTCAGAAGGCAGAAACTACAGCAATTTTCCCTTGGAAACTTGCTGTTCCCCAATTCCCTATAATCCTAATTTGCAGACTTGACATTATACAATCCTTCCCAAGGGCAAGAGGATTCAATCTTTACAATTTCTCCATTTCATCCAAATTAATGTGTTGTTAGAACAGCCCCATTTTGACATCTCTTTCTCTGCCAAGGTTTGTTGGAGGATGCTACCAGTATCTCCAGTTCAGACTGTTCTTGTATCTGCAGGAGGACGCTTGGCAACAGCGGCATTTCCGATGATACATGTTGTGTATCCAGGCCTGCTATCCTTGCTGTGTTCTGCTCTTCTGTTGCAAGATGTCTTTAAAGTTCCTGTCAGGCAGCATCCCAGATCTGTTATTCTGTAGGATGCATGTCTTTGTCCATGCTGTCTGCTCTGTTTTAGCTGTGACTGCATTTGCCAGGTCCAGCTAAGTATTCCCAGCAAGTGTGTTTCCAGGCTACTCACAACCACAACAGCCCTAAGAAAACTAGTGATACATGTGCTTTAGGAAGCTTGCCCCTGCACTGAAACTGAACAGCATTTTGCCTTGTAGCTGAGCAGAAAAGGAAAAGGAAAGCAAGAAATGTCTGTCTCTTCTGCCAGAGAGCACACGGGCATGAACTTTACTGGGCAGTCTTTCCCATCACACCCTACAGGCATGGAATGAGGGCTGTGCATGAACCTGGAGATAGTTGCAAAAATAAGACTTATGTCACCTGTGCTGCAGGGGGAAAACTTGGAAAAAAGATGCCTCTTCTGTGCAGGTCTGCACTTAATTGTAGTCTGCAAGACTACCTACATCTGCACCTAACTGTAGTCTGCAAGAAGAATCAGCACCTCTGTTTAGAGTGCCATAATTCAGCTCGTATTAACAAAGACAGTCAGAACAGAGTAGTCATGGCCTGAATGCCTCTGACTTATGGGGAAAACCCTGATCTAGGTCAGATGTAGCTTTGGGTGTAGAAGAAGTTAGGACTGAGTCAGCACTCATGGGTGATAGACAATGCTTCACAGGGGGACAGGTAGCTTCTGACATCCTGAGGTGAATGACAACTTTCCCTCAGCCAGCCCACTGCTCAGGGGTCCAGCTTCAGCAAGCACTAATTGCATGATGTTGGTCTTAGATATGACTTTCTGTGTGCCCTTGGGTGTGCACAGAGGAGGCAGCTCTATGTGCCTCTTGGATGATAGGCATTTATGGTAAGTGCCAACACCTGGAAACAGCGTATTGGAGACCCAAGGTAGCTCTCACAGCTCATCTGGGCTAGTGTCTGTGAACAGTGCCTGTCAGCAATATGAGTGCTGTCACAGGAAAGGAACAGAGACCTTGGAGGAAGTAGTAGTCTGACATTGGGGCTGCTATTGGGACATCAGGAAATACAGTACCTTTCTGCCATAAAGATGAGACTAATTTTTGTCCTTTACTGCCAGCCTGTACTTCTGGGATGTGTTTCTGCTCCCTTCTATGATATTGCATATATTACTCCTGATGTTTTCACACACCTGGGCTGCAATAAAGATCCTGGGGTGTTTCTACATACCTTATGAACCAGTGTCTGGTGCTCTGTCATCATGTGATTGCTTTTCAGTGTGGCAGAAAAGTAGCCGCAAAGGTATTTCCTAAAGTGGCAAGGGCACAAAACAAGACTTGGACAACCTAACATGTAACTGTGCCTTACCAGGTTTTGCATTTAGTTTTGCTGGTTTGGTTTTTTTTTTCCTCTGCCATTTTCACATCTCTTCTTAATAATGAAAATGTTTTCAGAATTTTATTCTGTATACTGCATCTGATTTTCTTTTCTGGTCCTGAGTTGGACTTTTCTTGTGCTGATGAAATTGCTTGCATCTCTTGGAAACAATCTTGTAGCATCACTGCTGTCCTTGCTAAATCACAATCAGCAGCACGATCTCTTTCTTCAATGCACCAGCAGTACATTTATACCTATGTTTTGCTCTCATCACTTGAGAGTGATATTTGGCCCAGAGATCAAGAATGATTGTCACAACTGGTTGTTTATGTGCATCCTTTTAGCAACTTGTGCTACCAGAATCTGGAAGGGAATCTTATCTCATTGCCACAGGTAGCTGTGTTGAACAGAAAGATGTAATTGCATTTGGAGGCAAGACAGCACTGGTGGGTGTGGATGGACATGGCATCGCAAGAAGCAGTGGGTAGCTTTTATTAGCATAATAGAGAGTTATGATTCATGCTCTTATGTAGGCTGTGGAAAGTTTTAGAAGGATTTGTGGGAGAGCAAAGGAAAATTAAGATGGGTGTAAGGACCTCTTTTGGCTGTGAGAGGCTGAGGTTCCTTATGGAAAACTCTTTTTTCAGAATGGGATTTTGGTCCCTTAGGCAGAACTCCCAACATTACATGGAAGAAGGTTATGAACAGATGCAGGCATTTTACTTCCAAGCATAAGAGAATGCCATGGAGTGAGCTGGTGAACTTCTGTAAGAGTTATAATCATTCTGGTCTGTGTCAGAAAAGGATCTGGATCTGTGCATGACATTGCAAATTGTCCTTTTGGAGATGTTCTTTTCCTTGCAGTGCAGTATTCAGAAGATGTAAGCACAAAAGCAAACAAAATTTTTTAATAACTGTTTGTACTGATATGACTTTGGGAGTAGATTCTTCTATCTGTGCTGAATGTGGTGTTTCTGCAGATCTGCCAGTAGAAGGTGTCAATTCTGATCTATCAAATTATCAGCTCAGACCAGAGAAGCACAATTTGAGTCATGAAAGGCAGAACAGATTCCAAAAGAAGGCAATTAAGATAATCTGTGCTAACTTTCTGAAGTTAAAAGTAAGCATGAAAGCCTGTGGAGCAAAATACTCATGTAAGAAAACAAGAAAAGAAACAAAATTGCATCTGGATTTCCTACGATGTGAAATTGAAGTAGAAAATTACAGACTAGGCTAAAATAAGTATTTATCAAGGCAACATTTATTTCAGCTTGCAGAAGCCTGTCCTGTGGTTTAAAGAAATCCATTGACCTCCTGTCCAGAGTCATGTCTGCAGGTGACATTGAGAACATTTGTTCCCCCCAGCTTGCAAGCATTCAGTTTGCCAGATTCTTCTGTTCTGAGCATACTAAAGCAGCATTATTGAATATCTCCAGAAATAGGGCTAGCTTGAGGTATTGAAATGCCAAGAGCTATTATAAGAGAAATCAATCTGTTGGGCGGTATTTCCTGAAAGCGCCTGACTACTCTCTCACATCTTGTTACCAGACCCAACTCAGCATTAAGAGCCAAGAAGGAATGCCAAGAATGAGTATTTTTACTCAAAACCCCTTAACTATAGCAGTGCTTGGAACCTTATCCTCCCCAAAAGAAATGTCTCTGTCCTTTGTCATAGAGGAGAGTGCTTCTCTTTCACTATAAGCAGGGAGCTTGGCAAGATGGGGTTTAGAGTGTGCTTTGAGTGTTCTTTTATTCTGCACTTTTTGATTCTCTTTGTAATAACATTAGAATCAAACCACATGAGTTAATAAATGGTAATCCCACAGACCTTAATGGAAGAAGAAGGTTCAGTGAGTCTATTTTTCCTGTAATGCAGCAAAGAGAGTTCAGGTAAGTTCATGTGATTGGATGTTCCAGTATTTCTTTCAGGTCCCTTCATGCTTCTGGCTGTGTATTCAGGTTTTTTCAATCAAGAACAGGTAAGTCTTTCAATAATATTTGTGTTTCCTTCAAAATCTCTTATGTCTTGGGATATTTATTGAATTTGCTTCTGTTTTGTCCATTATTTGTTCTATGTGAAACATTTATGCTCTGTTGGTGAAATTCACCCTTTGAGAGAGCTGGGGAAGGAACAACTAAATCTTCAGGTTTCAGTCCTGGGCTAGTTTCTGCAGTCAGAACTATACACCACCAGATTGATCTTCCAGAGCACAACTCTGCTAGTTGACACAGGAATGTGAAGGTGAGTCAAAGAGAGGTAGAAGTGGCAAATTGTTCATGTGTGGTTACCCTTTTAGAGCCATTTTGATGCCCTAGTTCAGCTGGATGTATGACATGGGTCCTGAAACTCCTGAAACATGCACTTTGCTTGGCAAAGCTATTCAGTGCTGACAAGGTTTGTCGGGAACTTCTTTCCATCAGAAAAAATGTGGGGATAAATGCGACACCGAGCTTCCAAAGTTCCCACTGTCATCTTAGGGTTAATCTTTAAACAGGCTTCAATTTGTCACAACTGAAATCAAAGCAGAGTCACTCTATTATCTGAGTTTTGCATTAAAAACATTAAGCTCTGCCTCAAGAAAGCAATGCCCTTGAAGTTGTCTGGGGTGCTGAGCTCTGCCAGAAGCTGTTGTTTTGCTGCTGTCCTTTACTCAGCCCGTACAGACTGCAGCACCGTGGCAGGAGTGCGTCACACTGCAGTGCACGGTCATCAGCTCTCAATGCAGACTTTGGAGGCTGCAGTGTAAGACTGCAAGGCTACGCTGCAGAGATGCTGAGCTTCTGAAAAGCTGCAGTTAGATCTGGTTGAACAAGCAAAGTGTTCACCAGCAGGACTGAGCCTGTTTTGCTGCTTGTCAGTAGATTGTGTTCTTTGCAAATATTTCTGTAAGAGCCACAGGGCTAGAAGGAAAATCAACCCTCTGTTTCCCTGTCAGGTGGGAGAAAAAGCGACTGTCTCTGGCAGTCTAGTGTACACCAGAGTGCTGCCCCAGAACACTTGCATGCTGCATGGTTTGAAAAAACTATGCAGAAAGCCCCAAGATTTACCTTCCATGGTACATTGTGGTATTGATGAAAGGGAGGAGAAATCAGCAGCAGCACAAAATAGGCAGCTGACACAGAGAAAGAAATTCCTTCTTAGTAGGACTGCTGAGGGCGTTTTATTTGAATGACCTGGCATTCAGTGGGAAAATCCTACAGGAGTCTGTCAATTTTTCCTGTATCTTTCTCAGGGCTAGGTAGGGCCGGTGCTGTGGGACCATGATGATGAATAGCTAGTTTGGCAGGTTGAGGAGCATTATGGAGGTTTTTCTTAGGTCAGAAAACTCTCTCCTTTTCTTTCACACACCCTTTAACCATTACTGGCAGTCCTGATGGGTAAAAAATGGCATGTTCATAATAACACCTTCAAACTAGTTGTTGATCAGAACTACTTGAGGACAGTAAGACTGTGAGGATATTTGGACTGGAAGCAGACGAGGAGGGCACTGTGGAGCAGACCACTGCTATAGCACATTCTTTGCATACCTGCTAATTGCTCCTGTCAGGGTGTCAAGGGATATTGCTCTTGTAGCATCCTTGTTGTCGGGTCTTGCTCTCTTAAAGCCAGATTTGTGCCAAGAGGAAATCACTGGAAGGTAGCTTTTTATAAGTTGAGGTAACCTGTTTTAGGATTTGCTTCAGATATTTATAATCTGTCCCTGTGCTCCTAATGAAGACAGCACAAAATGTTTTGATATGTTTGAACAGCTATATTTAAAAACAGATGGGTCTCTATCTCTCCAAGAGCAGCAGAGATGGTTCTGTTCTACTCTTCAGTGAGCAAATTTACCATTCAGCCTTCTCCTACTGCAGTCCCCACATGGAATGTGGGGTGTCTAGACAAGGACCTCTGTCACATGTGTATTCAGATGCAAATAAGTCCAATTATATACAACTGTGCCCCTTTATACATGAGTATGGATAATTATGTAAAGCAAAGCTCTACTTCAAATGATAGTACAAAGAGTACTGCGATGTGAATAAAAGGAATAAAACACAGGATGGCGCTTACATTTCTCACCAGAAATGAGTTTCTCCTAAGAAAAAAGTCTGCAGCAGCCCCTGAAGCCCACTGCTATGGAGCAGAGGCTTGGGATTGCTGCAGATAGAAGCCACATATCTTAGAGGGGAGGATGATGTTATATATTGTAAACTCTCTGATGTGACCAGTTCATAGGGAAGGTCCTGTGGCAAAGGGGTGCTTATTTAGACACAAGGAAGGCTGTTCTCAAGTTCTGCTGGGTTTTTTGTTTAGTTTTGACTTTTTTCCAGGGTTAGACAGTAGCAGGAAACATATCCTTCTAAGACCAGAATCATTCAAGAAGTCAGGCCCCTTTTGCCTGGCATTATAAACAAACCTGCATCTTGGCTGGTTTCACCTGAAATGGAACGAGAAGATCCTTTTAGTACCCTGCTAAAAGGGTGGGAGACAAGATCTGGCTACACAGTGATGATTTCGCCTGTGAATTCTGCAGAAAGATCCATTCTTCAGAAACCTATTTCTCATACACAGTCTGTTTTCCAAGCTAGTAAGAGCCATTCTCACACTTCTAACACAATGGACAGATCAAAATAAGATGTATGTGCAGCTTCAGTCCTGCACATTTCTTGTTCAATTATTGCTTGCATAACACATGCAGAAGGGATTGTCTCTCTATTTGGCTGTTAAGTCTTTAAAAAATATTTAATTTGTGATCCATGAGCTGCCAAGGAGATGAAATAAATAGAGTGTTACCTTGTTAGTGTGCTTGCTTTTGTATTACCTGTATAAGCTTAATGGTGGTCTTTTAAAGAGATGTTAAAAAAAAGAGAAAAGACTGTAAAATATAAACTGAAAAAATTAATTTCTTTTTCCATTTTTAAAAATAGCAGAGAATTAGATATATAAAAGAAAGCAGAAGATTAAATTATGGTCAACTTCTGAAATTAATTATGAGACATCTTGGTTATTATATCAAAGTAAAATCCCACCAAACCTGTTTAAACATAACTGATCATTATTTTAGCACATTTGCAGGTACAAAATTGGAAAGGAATTTGCGATTCCCTGAGAGCCTGGTTGCAAGTGCAAGAATATAAGGATTTTTGTCTCTTCCTTGTGCTGGTTTTCAGTCTTGAGGAATATTCAAAACAGCTGCAAAGACTTTTCCTTTGAAGGTGCTGGCTTAGGGTGAACTTGTTGTAATTGGAGGGTTCTGATGCAAGTTTCAGTGTTGGCTCTTTTGCAAAGAGATTTGTTAAAGCAACAGGACACGGATAAATCACATAAGGCTAAATGTCCTAAACAAGAAAGAGGCTACCATTGGTAGCAAGTATATTTGGATTCCTATTTATTTTTTTATGTTGCCAGAAAAATCACTAAGTCCTTTTAGTACATTCCAGAGAAAAAATCAGTGCTAGAAATGTTGATTTTATGCTGTGGTGAAAGGAAAGGTAGAGCAAAGGAAATTAAAAATGTGATTGAAAGTACAATAGTTTAATGGTCAATTAATAAAAGGGGAATGTTTTAATTGAAATAGCTTTTATGAGGTATTCTTTTCATTATACATTTTTAGGGAGTTCATTATTCTACCTTTTGCTAGATAGAATTTTTTTCCATTTATTTCTATTTGTTTTCATTTATTTAATTCCTTTCTTCCCCATAAAAAAAACCCCTTGCCAGTAGCAAGGGTTTAAAAAACCCTGGTAAAACTGACTGGTAAAAAAGTCACTTGGAGATATATCTTCTGTTCATGATGAAATTTTCATGGTAACAAACATTAAAGTTGTGTTTGCATAGAATATTCTAGTCATAGAATCAGTTGGAAGGAGCTTTTAAAGTTCATCTAGCACAACTCCTTAGCAGTGAACCAACATTTCCAATTAAAACAAGTTGCTCAGAGCCCCATCTAGCTTGACTTTGAATATTTCCAGGGAAGGGACATCCAGCACCTCTCCATTCCCATGCCTCACCATCCTCACAGTAAAATAATTCTTCCTTGAATTGATCCTCCTTTAGTTTAAAACCATTACCTCTTTTCCTATTGCTACAGACTTCACTAAAGTCTTCTTCCATCTTCCATATAAGATATCTCTAAATATTTCCTCATGATTCTTCTGATGATTTTTATATCCAGACTGGTGTGCCTAATTTTCTACATCTGTACCTGAGCAGTGACATTTAAAAAAAGGCACTGACTGGGATACTTTTCCTCAGACACTCAAAACTTTTACCAGTTTAATTCCTGACCTGTGATATGCTCCTTATTGAAGTAAAATATTTTTCTCTTCCTGTAAATTGAAGAGATTAGATGAAATTTCGTCTTCTTTTTTTGTGCTGCCCAACATGAGCTTAAAAGAAGAGTGAAATCAAAGGAATTTTGTGCTGGTTTGTTTGTTTGTTTTTTGACATGTGGACAATTTTTGGAAGCCATCTTTTTGGAACAGGAAGCCTGATACTGGATTGTAAGATAATCAGTGGAAATAAGGATGTGTTTGGTCACAAAACCCTTTATGTCTGGGAGCTTTAGAAAACAAGGCCACCCATGGAAGCATCTAAACAAGGAAATCACAAGCCTGGCTATCACCAAACACCACGTTGGCCTTTGCATCAGATGAGATCGTAGCTAGAAAGGCTTCCGGAATGACAACTGAATACAGAGGTGGATTTTGGCTATGCAGGACACAGCTTTCACATTTGTGGCATTTTTGTGAGAGTGTAGCCCTTCCTCACATGCTGCATTCCCTCCATCACCTGCCTTCTACGTTTCAAAGCTCCTCTATCAGCAAGGAACAGTGACATCTGACTGGAACCCACGGGGAAGGAGCGAAACTATGGCTAGTTGCAAGTGTCAGTTTGTGTTATAAAAAGAACAAGCTGGGTATAGGGCTTTCCTCTGGTCTTTCCAAATGTCTCTATTAAGAATGATTCCATTATTTAAAAATAACAATGGCTCCATAATTCAGGAGAAGACTGTCTGGTTGAAAATCATTTTTTCTCGCACTTTCCCTCCCCAATCACTGTAAGAACAAATACATAAAGTTCTGATAAGATTGAAAGCCTTTTCCCACAACTGTAGCTTTTAAAAAAATACTCTATGAAATGGGGGTCAAAAGGCTGTATTTTAAAAATGTCTAACTCAGTGGGAGATATTTCTACATAGTATGGAAGAGAAATCACTACAGATTGCAGTAGAGAGTGGACTCTCTTCATTCCCTCCATAGTAAAAATCAGTCATGGAAAATCAAACAAAAAATTTCAGTGAATTAATCATCCATCCTCTGCAGTGACACAATAGGAGGCAAAGAGGAAGACAATAGCATAGAACTTTGGTTCTGTTGAATCTCAACTTTTATTGTCGACCTCAGGGAAATTAGGCATATATTGCTAGTTACTATAATTAAATGACTATAAATCTGCATGGATAATTGACTCCATTTAATAATTTTAATATTTATTTTTCACTGCTGATAAAAATGAAGACTCCAATGACATTTCGTTTTAATCAGTTTTTAGGAAATTATGGAGGCCAGATAGAGGAGCATGTAAGTCTTCTTGTGACCTGAAGGAAGCATGTTAAAAAAACCCCAAACTTCTCTTTATTTACCTTCAGAGATTATGCACCTATCTGTGTCCTACTGCACACAGTATGGCTTTGCTTACTCAGAGTAAAGTAGAGATAGTGGGCTCAAAAGAGCCTTGATTTCACCCATCTGCCATGTGAACCTATGAACCTGTGAAAGGGATCTGTAATGGTATAGTTCAGATGCAGTGCAGGTAAATCTGGAGGCAGGCTTCAGATTATCCTTTGTTCTCATCATGTTTGTTTCCACAAGTTTTTGACTATGTGGTGTTCTATGGTGAACTTCCCAAATGAAGCCCTGGTCTTTTCTCTAGTTTAATTCTGTTTCCCATCTGTACTCTTATTTTTTTGCTTTAATTTCATTAGAACACAGAGTGGTTTTTATAGGTCCTTAAGAAATGAAACATGGATACACTTGGTTTTTCATTTCCCCTGAAAAATGAGTTCCTATTTCAAGCTGTACACAACCCATTACAGTATCATTAGCAGATTTAACATAAATAATGGAGGCAACTGAGGATTAAGTATAGCCATAAATATGTTAAGTGGCTGACTTACGGAAAAATTTTTGAGTTTGAAATGTTTCCCAATTTTGTGAGTTCTTTCAGTTCTAAGATATAACATTCGTTGTCTCAGGTGGGGATGAGTTTGACTTTCACTGATCACATCAAGGCCTTTGTATTCAGGGCACAGTATAAAGTCCTAATTACATGTGTTTACAGAAGAAGTTGTAGAGATTCTCTCTGTGACTGAATTTTCAAATGTCAATAGTTACATAAGGAGTAAGGAGTAAGATGGCAAAGCTCTGCTCTTCATTTCTCATTTTTCTCCCTGCCTCCTACCCCCTCAACCCTAAATCTTTTTTATGCTTGACATGTTTCTGGCTTCAGTTTCTTCACAGCAAACTTCAGACTGACTGCAGCACAGTGTCTATGACTAAAGAGAAAAAATATAATCACCTGCTGTATCATTCACAAAAACCTTACAATCTCACTGCAGCAATACACTTTCTCAGCCTGTATGAAGTCTGATTGTTACTAACTCTTTGCGTTGTGCTGAAATACAAGTATTCACTTGGAGATGGACAACCTTCTTTGAATTAAATCCAAGATGTTTAATTCAAGTTCCTGGTGTTCTGATCAACTGTTAAACATTTCTTTCCTCCCTCAACTCATGTCGTCATACGCATTCCATTGCAAAATGGCAGTTGTAACTCAGTCCTAAATGAAAATTAATTTTTCAGCTTTAATATTTCAGTATTGTTTCCTTACAAAACCCTTCTTGAGAAAGATACATACAAGTGTCATATGTTGATGGAAAGAGGAGAGAACCTCTGCTTTTCTGCACATAAAGGATAAGGCATGTGGCTTGCAACTGAGTCAAGTGACCTGTGGAATTTGCAATCAGTACTTGCCACAGTTTGTGGACAATAAACTTTTGTAGGCTTGGCAGCCTGGATCTGCTGTGGGTGGATATGGCAAATCCCTTTAGAGAACATTCTTTGCAAGCAGCCTTTGAGTGTGTTACCTCTTTATGCAAAACTGTCCTATGACTTTTCACAACACAGCTTCCACTCTGGTGGTTTCTCAGGAGAGGGAGGATTTGCCCTGATCCCTGTCAGAATGACAAAGCTTGTGTAAGGCTGGACAGGCTGGTGAGGCTCCTCAGAGTCTGGGAAATCAGGAAGCCAGATAATAGATATTGTTTATTTCTCATTCCTTGCAAGATTCATAGAATCCCACATTTGATTCATAGGTTTATAATACAATTTCATCCTTAAAGCAGGACGAATACTGAATTCTGACCAGATTGCAAGGGCTTTATCCAGAAAGTCTTGTAAACCTTCAAAAATGAAGACTGGATGTTTTCCCTAGGAAAACTCTTACATCTCTTTTCTGTATATCCATCTGAACCTCTACTGACTTAATTTTTGACAAATGTCTCAGATTCTTCTTCCATAAACTACTGAGAACAGTCTTGCTATGTCCTCTTTTTGGTTTTGTAGGTACTGTAAGGCAATTATGAGGTACCTCCAAAGCTGTCTTTTTCTCCAGGCTGAACAAGCTTTATTCACAGGTGCAAGACTGTCCATTTCTCTTCACTGAATTTCACAATGTTTCTGCAAGCCCATTGCTCTGGCTCATTTATGTCTCTGTGAATGAATGGTCTGCCCTCAGAAATACGAGTTACTTCTCCAATTTGGGGTCATCCTCAGATGTGATGAGATGCATTGTCTACTCATGTAGGTCACAGAGAACAACACCAAATGTCAGATAGGGCCCAGGAAAATCCCTGAGAAGAACCACCTGTCATTCCACCTAAGCAGAGTACACATCAGCCACTTTGTTTTGAACCCAATGATCCTCTCAATATTTCATCCAGGCAATTATCTGCCTGACTAAACCTTTAAGTTCTTTCTTGGATAAAAGGCTGTTGTAAGAAACTGTGTTGAAAATCATGCTAAGTTCAAGATCAGTGACATTCAATGATTTTCCTGCGTCTGTATCCTGAGCCCAGTCATCTTTTTCTTTATCATGATCCCAAATATCATGATCTTTTCATCAATATGCCTGGAAAATATCTAGTTTTTCATAAAAGTTCTTGTCTAAATCTGGACCACTAGTCAAACTTAAAGTCACCAGTAAATCTCACACATAACACATACATATAACCATCTTTTACTCATCTGTTCTGGATGTTGCCTCCATTTGTTCATTCTCTTTACAACACCTGTCTCTGAAAGATTTCTGATTTCTGACAACAAAGTCTTCTGCTCAAATGGGAACAACAGAGATAGGGAAAAAGAGGTGTAGTGGTTTAGGCACCAGCACAAGAGGGTTGGGAAACAGATTGGTTCCTGGCAAGTTTGACATTAGTCAGGCTTATGTCTCAAGACACTGAGCCCATTCAAAAGTGAGTGAAGACCCAGAGATGGGACTCTGTGCCTTATGAAAATGGTACTTTATTTTTACCTCACAGTAAGTACTCTGTGCATGAGTTTTCTTAAAAGGAGGTGAGATACTAAGTGGGTTTTTTTTTTGCCACAAGACTAACTCTCTTGGGTCATGGAAGAACTGAGGTGAGTTGATTCATCTTGTAACAGAACTGTCACTCCTTGTGTTAATTTCTGTTTGTGCACCAGGACAGCTGTGAGTCTGCGTATGCTGTGACAACAAGCACTGCTTTCCGTTTTCCTCTTAACCAAAGAACGAAAACCAAGGAACTGAATTGCTTTAAGACAGTTGGAGACACAGCTTTTACATTCTGTATTTTCCCAGAGTTGTCTTTCAAATATGTGCTAACTCCCTAATTTACTTTTTTTTTGCATAAAACCTACTTCTGCTGCTTCTGACCTCAGCCAAGTTACTGTATGTTGCTAACCTTGCATTACTGACAGAATCAAGCCAAAGTGCACCAACAGGTGCTGGATCTTTCCTGCTCTGTTTCGTATTTCCATGGAAAGATGACAGTTGGCAGAAGACGCCAGTTGTCACATTATACGTGAAAATACTACTAACTGCTTTCATAGCAAAATGTCACAAAGCACATGTTGTTTGGGGAAAGAGAAAAGGGAAAGCAAATACTGGAAAGGTACTGAATAATCAAACTTCATTTGCTTTATGCTAGGTACTGAGTGGTGCAAAGAAGTGCCAACAATGACATTAACAGTGTTTTAGCCCTTTCCCTGAGACTCACAATGGGGTATTCCCTATTTTTTATTTCTTAGCTTTAGTCTCAATGTCTTAATAATTTTTCTGCATTCTTGATGTACCTGGTCTGTAAAGCAACATTTCCACAGGAAAGAAGTTACAGAAAATTAAAGCTGGAGTTCCAGAGTTTGCTGTTATTTTTGTTTTTCCATCTTCCCTTAAAAAAGTTTTAGAAGTACAATAATATGAATATTTAGACTTCTGGGATTTTGCCACTGTTTTCTATCTGCTGAGGTTTATTTGTCTCATGACTTCTCATTTCCCTGTACAACAGAGCAATATTTATGAAATTAAATACATGCATTAAAATATAAAAACATGGAGCAGATGCTTCTGGAACAAAACAGAGTCCATAGTTCCGCTAGAAGAAGTATGCAAATGAAAACAAAGAAACAGGATTTAAAAAATGCAACTTCCTTGGTTTGGAAACACTGGACTATCCATGTGATAAAGGGGTGTTGACATGAGAAATGGTGCAAGAAGGGCAGTGCACTGACACCTGTTCAGTTGCTGCCTACTCTGCTCTGCAGCAGCCTTAAACTGCAGCCCTGACAGCCACCCCAGCTAGCTGGTGGTTGTTAAGCCTACACAAGACTTAAAGTCTACAGCAAATTTTAATTAGAAGGAGAAAGTCTTTCAAAAAACTTTCAAAATAATTGTTTTTTCAAATTGTGTGTCATTTGCTTTTCTTTTTTCCCCCCTGTGATCTGTAACACGTCTGCCCATGAAAAGAAGATGATGCCCACTTCCCTCAACTGCAAAGCTGAGGCTGAAACCCAAGCAGAAATATCACACTTGAGTTGGTGTCTCCAGTCAAAGAGATCTGCCAAAAACTAAAGTACTTGTCCAGAATATTGTTGCTCCAGTACCTGAAAATCCCTCTAGCATCCATCCCTACCAGTGGATGTCTTAGCTGCAAGTGGACCCAGCTGGAAGACACCTCCAGACAATTTTCTGAGTTACAGGAAGAGTTCAACGGGCAGTGGAGGACCTGGGAATGTGAGGGGAAGGTCAGTAAGTGGTATTGTGTTCTGTTCCAGATCAACAGCCCTGCCTTGAGTCTGTACAAGGGAATCTAACCTCAAACATTTTGCCACTAGTGATTCATGAGATAAAGGAGACAGCACAGTTTTCTCTGCATGGAAAACATTCCCCTGAAGTGTCTCTACACAACAAATACTACGTTCTGGGCATGCAGAATGAAAGTCACAGTAATAATGAACAGGATCCAGGAAACCCCAACTGTTCAATTCCATCACTTGTGTGAGAAACAGTAGCTTCAGAAGAAGATGTAATTCCAAGGAGATTCCTTGCTGTGAGGCAGCAAATCACCTATTTCCCACCCAGATTTTTCTCTGGTGAAGTTCACTCCCTATCAACAGATTGCATTCACAATGTCACTGAGGGGCTGCTGAGCCTACTGAATCCTGAAAATTACCATCTGCTCCAATACCATTCTTTGTAGGGTCTGTGGCAAGGCAAATTTGCACATTCTGTAAAGACTGTATATTTCTCATTGCAATACGAAGTACCATGGATCACAGGTCATGTTCCCCTCTGTCCTCCTGGGCAGATGTAGCAGTTTAGGAAAGAGGAGTCAGGTTGAAAAGTGAATACCTGGCAGCATGGCCGATGCCATACTCAAGGTTTTGGCTTCCATGATCATGGACCTGCCTTTGGAAGCTGGGTGTGTTGAGAGCTTGTGAAATTCACCTGACAAAGTGAGCAGCAGGTTGTTCACCAACACAGATTTATATAGTCCAAATTTATATAGAGAGTCCAGATTTATATAGAGAGCATTAAATTAGATTTAGTGGGGAAGTGGATTTTGAGCAATAGAGAAAAACTAGGGGGTGCTAATGTATTAGAAACCAACACAGAAATGCCTGTGGAATGTCTCAAAAGACATTTGAGGTATTCATCTGAAGAGGTGAGACAACCTGTAACCCGGGTAAAATGTCCCTGCAGCGATGCTCACGGCACGGATAACAGCAACAGCTGGAAACCACGGTGCTGCTGGAACACTGTGGTCTAACCACGGTAACTGAGATGTGGAGGGACAAGCTGCGTGCTGCAGCACTGCACCAGTGGCTAGGAAATGTTCAGAAGGGACGGGCAAGTAGGGAGGAGTCAGGATGATGTTACCCTCAGTGTGAAAAATGGATGAACTACAGGGAGCTGCCATGGAAAACCAGCAATGATCAGGTAAAATGGGTAAAAATATATAGGTAAAAACTGGGGTCAAGCAAACAAGGGGAAACCTCATGGCTGATGTTTGCTACAGGCCACCAGATCTGGGGAAGGATGTTAATGAAGTTTTTACTTCAGCTACAGGAAGATTCACACTCCAGGCTCTGATCCTGATAGGAGGCTTCAAAGACTCTGATATCTGCTGGAAAAGTACACAGCAAGCTGTAAGCAGAAGACTCCTGGAATGTGTTAGGGATAATTTATTATTCCAAATGATAGCCCAAGCAGAGGGGAAGCATTGCCAGACCTATTATTTACCAACATAGATGAAGTAATTAGAGATGTCAAAATTGGTGTCAGCCTGTTCTGATCATTCATTGATTGAATTTACAGTCTTGAGGTATATGGGCCAGATGAAGAATCCTCATGTTTAGGAAAGTAAAAGTTGTTTGAGGAACTAGTGCCTAGAGTGAGAGCCTAGGAAATTGCCCTCAGATAAAGGAGGTAAAAATTGCTGTCAGCACCTTAAGGACTATCTTCTCAGAGTGCAAAAGGTCTTGTTTCCCTGTAGGTAACCAGGAAAGGAAGACAGGATGCCAGGATGCTTGTTTGCCTTCCCAAATAAAGACAGAAATGCAAAGGACAGATACCCATCCTGGGAAGAATATTGACACTGTCTTGATGTATGGAGAAGGGAACAGGAAAGCTGATAACAGAAAAGGAAGATTAAGGAAAATATTCCCCCTCAATAAATAAGACAGGAGAACTAGTGGTAATCAATGTGAAGAAGCTGAGTTACTCAGCAATTATTTTAATTTCAGTTTTAAATGTTAAACTGTCTCCTAACATTCCTAAAGCCACTGAACCTCAAGGCAGAAACTGGGGGAAAGAAGTTCAGCTTTGGGACCAGCTGAGGAACCTGAACATAAATAAGTCCATGGCATTCAATGAGAAGTAACCCTTCAGGACATAAAGCCTACTTTGCTCTAGCTTTCAATGCTGTAGCATTTCCAGTCTCAAGAGAGACTCAAGATTAATTTTCCTGAGAATGTGGAAGCAGATTTTTGTTGAATGTTTCATACAGAGTAATGGCAGTATTCACCAAGAAATGATCCTCTTGGGAAATACTAACTATAAAGATTGTTTTTGTTTCATTAAGTTTCCTTTAGGTCCTACAGCAGAGTTCTATCAGTATATTGTTGGATTACTCAATGAACCTCATTTCCATTTGCCTTCAATTAGTTTTGCATTTAATATTCATACATTTCTGGAGTTGGCTAAAAGAGAATGAAGATAGGAGCTGGGATTGGGAATTGATTCTGCTCCCCAAGGAGGATTTAACAGTGAAGCAGCAAAATTATTTCATCTTTACCTTTGTCAGGAGTAAAAGAACATTAAAGGACTGGAAACTAGCTTCATTTTTTATCTTTTGGCACAGACATTGCCACTGTCTTAACAGTCACCTAACAGAAACCAAAATGTGCTGAAGGTACTACCTATACTGTAGGTTCATGGACAATGAGTTTTAAAATGTGCAAATGTGGTGTCACCTCTCTACTGTTCACTATTCAGGGCCCAGCAGCTTTGCAGAGAAAGAGGGAAGCATTTTACCTAAGTATGACCAGGATCCTGTGTTAGGGTGATGCCAAAATCCAGGGCAAGTATTGCTTCCAAGATGACTCATAGCCAAGTTAACATTCTTCTAGGAAACATGTGCCACAGCAGGGAAACTGAGGCAGCAGAAACTGCAGCACTAGCTATAGCATCAGCAGGCCTTGAGGAGTTTATCAGATGGATTTACTGTGTGAAATTCAGGCTGTTTTTCTGCCTAACACACACATTATGCAGTTAACTCTCTGACTTTGAAATAAACATGGTGGGTAGCTGATAATCTCTCTACTTGATTATTGAATTAATGAAAATTTTTGTGCCCAGGGAAGAACTCCCTGTTTAGCTTGGTGTCTAGTGAGTCTAGGTAAAAACTTGACACATATTCAATATGATCCATCTGTATTGCTGAAAAGCAATAGCTTTTCAGGTATTGTTCAGGGAGCCAATTTTTTCCTGTTTGTATATAGCACCAAGGATAATTAGAACATATGGCAGGAGAGGAAATCCTGCAGGCTCATGCACTGTTACCTTCCTTCCCATCTGCTTCAAGAGCTGGATGTCCTGCCTTTACTGCTTATAAACTGTTAAGTCCAAGCACACTATTTACAAGTGAGATGGAAGGGGAAGGTAATATTTTAAAGGGCACAGCCAACAGCTGACCTAGGAAGAGACCAGGATACTGGGATTTTCTCTTTTCCTTTTCCTTTTCCAAAAACCTTTAATGTAGTTTCCATGGTGGATGAGAATATTTGAAAGCAAGTTTTAATGTACACTTTAGTACACCATATAAAGCAGCAAACATGGACTGGATAGCCAAGAGAAAGACCACCCAAATTCCACATTTAAAGGCACCGATGAATTTTAAAGGCACAGATTTGAATTTTAAGGACAATGCTTCTTTTACCTGAAAATCCTGGCAAGTGTTTCCATTTTCATGACCTAAATCCAAGACTTGTCCTCCCTCTCTCCATAGGTATTTGGGACTCATCTTTCTGTCACTTCTCCTCATCTCTGTCTACAATGACATCCTGTAGGGACATGGTCTCTAAAGTGAAGAAATACTGGGTGTGGGACACTCTGCAAGGGTCGCACAAAACAATCTATTGGTTTGCAAGAAAATACTTCCTGCACAATCCATAAATAAAATAAAATTAAACAAAAATAAAAATATTGTGATTTTTCTTTCAGTATCTATTTTGGTCCATGCTTTATCATGAATCTAGAACTTTATTACAGTAAAAAATTTATATAAATAAACAAAATATAACTAAATAAATAAAATACAACTAAATAAACAAAAATATACAGCCATATTGAGGTTGTGTGCTCAAAAACTGGTTTTTAATATGGTTGTGCAGCCAAAAAGTTTGGAGAACATTGGCCTATCTTTTCTTTGTATGAGAGTCTAAGAAAGGAAAATAAAAATCCATATAGACTTCATGTATTCCAGGAAGAATCATTTTCTAGCTCAAGATACCGAGTACTCTTGAGCCTTGTATTTGATTAAATAATGAAAAGTATGAGTAACATTATTTCCCCAATGACGTTTAAGACAAGATTGACTCCTGTTTGTACTTGTTGTTACACCCAAAATTAATCTCTTTGCAAATATCAGATTAAGTTCATATTTTGTGCTTTATTGTTTTAGAGCCCTTAGATCAAACTCCTCTGTCCTACATTTTCCCGGAGAAGGCTGAACTTTGCAGAATGGCCTTTGACCCACATTTCAAAATGTTAGTGGTCATATTTCCGTGACAATCGCAGGTGCTTTAGGACTGAGAGCTTTAAAGTTTACATCTTTTGTTTGTGAGGGGCACAGAGAAAACACAATTCTTAATATTTGGCAACAGAAGTTTTTGTTTTCAACGTAATTCTTGGAAAGTACTGATCCCAGACCTGCCCTAATAGGAATAAAACACTTCTATCAATTAATCCAGTAGATTAAAAAGAAATTTTAATTTGTTACTTTGTCTCTTTCTGAAATTCTGCAGGGATTTCTCATGGCCTCACCTCCATCTTCCCATGAAGATGTCAATAGTTCACAAATTAGTTCCTTCATACAGCTATCCATCCATCCATCCATCCATCCATCCATCCATCCATCCATCCATCCATCCATCCATCCATCCATCCATCCATCCATCCATCCCTCCTCTTCTTCTTGGAGCTGGACCTGTATGGAATTAAATATCCATCCATGTCTTGATATATTCTCAAAAAGCATAAGTAAGCATTTCTTATATACTGTGATGAGAATTCCAGAATACATTTTGTCATTTGTATATATTCCGAGGTTGTTTTTCAGTTTCAAAGTTTTGGCAACATACTTTTGATTCTGGGTTTACAAAAGAGATAATGTTTTTCTGTGGTGATGACGTTTGAGATAATATTGAGACCACTGAATATAATGCACTGTCCTGTGTCATTGAGACATGAAACAAACGTCAAATCAATATTTTGCCTTTTTTGTGTGTGTGGGAGAACTCAAAATTTTTTGAATATTCCTCGTATAGAAATGAGGAAACTTCCAGGGAAATCTGATATAATTAAAGAAAAACAAACACATTTTTCTTGTGAATGTGGGGAAAAAAACAAAAAAACAAACCCAAAAGAATGAGATGGAGGTTACCCCTCAAAGTTCATCTCAGTCACAGGGAATATGAGAATTCTTTGGAAGAGGACTATCTTTCTGCCAGGAGTAGTATCCTGCACTGTCTTTCAGGCTATGGTTAAAACTGCAGTCCCTCCTACTCTAACGGTTTCTGGAAATGGTAACACCTAGGAGAAAAAGAGAAGACAGAAAAAGTTGAATTAAGTGTGAAGAAACCTATTTCTTCCTCCCAGTTATATTAGTGAAAAGGGCACGAACCAGGAACTTCAACTCATGGTACCCACAGGTTTGCATGACTAAGACTTCTGTCAGAAGAAACCAGTGCCTGGAAAATACAGCCAGAATGTACTCTGATTAGAAATTATGTTCCTGTTTTCAAGGCACAGGGCAATTCCACATTTCAGCAACTTGTTAAAAGATGTGGCAGCATCTATATCTCATGTATATGATTTAATGCCTTAAAAGAAGTCTGGTTATCCAACCATGGGAAAATTGCCCATAATACTGTGAACTTTATCTGTGTCAAGGACATGGCAGCTTGTTAGATCCCCTGTGCAGATCCACACCAAAGAAGAAGGCTATCTGACTTTGTACAGAGCAATTAAGTTGGGTACAGGTTTTAACATATAATAAAACACACGTAGATAAATATAGATATAGATATAGATATACAGATAGATGATATAGATATAGATAGTGATAGATATAGATATAGATATAGATATAGATATAGATGATATAGATATAGATATAGATATAGATATAGATATAGATATAGATATAGATATAGATATAGATATAGATAGATATATTATCCGTGTATTGCATATCTTGCATATATTATGTACGTGTCATATGACTTTTTTGTTTTGTGGCTTTTCTTTTTTGATTTAGACCTGATTTTAAGCATAATGCTTGGATAATGAATAAGTCATGCTATGTTTCCTTGGTCACTGTCCTATATGTCACTGACATATATGGTCTTTCTGTCCTGGTAATCAATAGGAGAGGAATCAAAGACTGAATACAAAAACAGGCTTTCTGAAAGGCTTATGGTTCTTTGAAGCCTGTTGCATTAACAGAATAGAGAAGGAATAGAGAAGGAATAGAGCAGGAAATTCTGTCACAGGTTAAAAAATAAAGAAGAAAAAAAGCAGCAAAATAAATCACAGAGATACTTATTAAACATATGCCGTTTCACTATTCTAAGTCACAGGTGTTCCTTCTTTCTTTAGCTTATCCCAGGGCTTGGAATCAATCTACACATTCAATTATGCAGTGAATCTCGAAGAACTGACTTACAGCACAGGCCATTCAGTGATAGGTTCCTACTAACTGAGTTGCATCAGAAAGAGCTGCCTGCAAGAAAGTAGGGACAGAGTCCCTGGCTGCCTGAATAACCTCAAAGGGATTCATTCACATCACTACTGCTAGTGCTGCCTTATCTGAAGGCTCCGCAATTTTTTTAAATCATAGAGAACTAAAAATTACCTGGGATACAAGACAGCCAGTTATCACTAATTGAACTGAGGGAAAGGCCACTCAGAGCAGCAAGATCCCTCAAGTAGCTCTTGAGATCTAATTCTTCACAACCAGATTTTATTACTAGGGACACATGAGGCCAAAATGCAATATTTAATGAGTCACAAAGACTGAAGGAATTCCCAGGAGCCCAGGAAGTTCAGGCATCTTATTTCTTTCTAAAATGGGAAAATGGGACCTTAGGGACAACTTGAACCTGGGGAAAGATTCTTAGGCACATTATTAATAATTACATCTAGAAGCACTCAAAAGCATGTTGCAAGGATAGAAAGTAGCTCGTATGGATTTGTCAGGAGTAAATAATATCAAAACGATAAAATTTTCTCTTTTGACAGCACATCTGGCCTTAGAGGTAAGTGATAATTCCCGACATCAACAAAGCCTCTAAAACTGGTTTCTCTGGACTTCTTTGACAGAAAATGTGAAGAACAGAAAGCCCTCCAGGCAGTGAGAAAAATCACTGTGATTCATCCCATGGAGCAATTTGAATTGCCTTCTGGAATGCAAATAACTGTTTTTGCTGACTGGCAACTTCTTTGTTTGAAGGTCTCTCAGGCTACTGTTCTTCTAAGCTGTTTCTAACCAGCTACACGCTCCAAGAAAGGCAGAAAATCTGTGCCACTGCAAGAGACCTCTCTTGCCCTTGATAACTATCCAGACCAGACTGAGCTATCAGGCCTGGATGATACATGCACAGCAAAAGAACAATTCTACAGCAGCAATGGAGACAAAGCTGACTCCTCTGTCACTGGCCACTGAATCAGAACATGGTTTTCCAGGGAGAGAGAAAGATGTTGTGAGAGAGGATAAGGTTAGGAGAGCTTTCATGAGAATGTGGCTGAGCTAGGGATAACTGCTTCCCTATTAAACTCAAGTCTGTATTCTTCGGATCATTTTTTATTGCTGTCAAGTAGGAAAGCATTATATGACTCACTTTACAGCTCATATCTGAAAATTGACTGGCAGCCTAAGTGAAGCTAACTGGTCATTGTCGTATGATGTGCATGTTAAGATGACAGGAGCAGGAAGCTGGAGTGTACCCAGAAATAGGCTTAGCAGCAGAAGCCTGTATTCTCTCAAAATCCTTCTCTTGTGTGTTCCTACATATCTAGCCCTTATCCAGGCTGTGCTCAGCCTTTCTGTGCAAGTCAGGAGCTGCAAAAGAGCTGTTCATTAGGATGAACTCTTCGTGCTCTGAAGAGGCTTCAAAACAAGTCAGTAAGCAACATAGCTACCCCAAGCACCAAAGATCAGAGTATGCTGCAGGCTCCACTGGGGAAGGTATTGCCATTAAATGGCAGATTAAGTCCCACTGAGGATAATATTCTTCGGTGTCCACCAGGATAAGATATGAATTGAACTTTAACCCTCTGTTTGGCTTACGGTGTATTTATAATGAAATTATTTCTTCCCACTTCTATGCATTTCAATTAGTGAAGCAGTGCCCCAATTGCTGCAGTGAATTCTGTAGCTTAGAGATATTTAGAGATGAGTAGTTTGGAGATGTCCTGATGCCTGGTTTGAGTTTACTGATCTTTCATCTATTCTTAGTAGCATAGGAAAGCTTAGTAGGCTGCAAGCACTCTATTCTCCATGTTATTCTTCCTTTTCCAAGACTTATTGGCATCTAGTGTTTGTCCCACTGGCATTGGGTAAAGGCTAGGATGTCAAGAAAGCTTTTCCTTTTGCCCGATCAAAAGGTACTGAGGTGTATTTGAGTCATCTGTGCTACAAAGCTCAGGAGACAGAGGCTGTATAGTTCTTGGCTTTGAGGCTTGAAATGTTACTTTGTTATCTTGTAGGAGATATTTTTGGTTCAGTTGAGTCTATCAAGAAATAAGAACAAAATCATTCAGGCTACAGCTTTTCATAATACATCAAACACTGTTACATCATTAAGGCAACATAAATCCTGAAGTCTCCTCTTCTGCTAAACTCATGCCTGGTATCAGTGAAACCTATCGTGTGTCACCTGCTTGAGGCACAGATCCATCAGGGAAGGGGCTCTTTCTGACTGTATCTCCTTGGAGTCTTACCAGAGACACTTTCCCTACTCATACTGCCATAATATCAACAGAATAATAGACTCAAGTTTAATGGTTAGTGGTACGGCAATTGAGATTTTACAGCTTAGTTGTGTCTGCAGGTGGTATTTCAGACTCACCATAAAGGCTTAGAAAGGACCCTAAATTAGTTAGTTAGGTTAAATTAGCAGGTTACAGATTATTACAGATTATTTTTCACTACGTTTTTTCATAGTGATGCTTGCTTTTATACGGGAGGAGGAGGGCGCTGTACCCTGCTGATTAAACTGAAGCTGCTGTCTTGTCTTTTGACAGTGAAATGGGACATGCTCAGGCAGTGTGGCTAGAACTGCAAAGCATACACCATCATTGCTTCAAACCTTTTCTTTGTTTCCAGTCTCACTGAGATGTAGTCATCCACTGCTATTAAGCTGTGTGCCAGAAACCAGAAAACCCTAGAAATATACTTGGAAAATCAATTTGCACTAGAGAGTAGGCCCTTAAAGTAACCACAAAACTCTTTATTACACCTGATGCTTTTGATAGAAAACAAAGACCAGATGATGTAGCACTAGATTATAGCAATGCCTTTCATCACCTAAGTGCAGTTAGTCACTAGGAAGAAAAAACAACTATTAGCTTACCTCCTAATATTAATTCAATCATGCCTGAGGGTGTGAAACTGTCAAACAAATCTGATCCCCTGCATAAAGCATGAGTTGAGTCTTAAACATTATTACTCAGATATAGCAGGTAGTTGCAATCTCCTTAGCACTGTCTCAGTGGGAATAAGACAGATTCTGTGCAGTGAATTGTCAAGTGTGTCTTCTGGGCTATGTTGGTTATACATTATGCAAATTCTGTATAACCTGCTCCCCGTGATTCTTCCAAAAATTATTAACTTTTCTATACATGTGGGTGAGTCTTGCAAGAATA
This sequence comes from Parus major, assembly GCF_001522545.3. Lineage (NCBI taxonomy): Eukaryota > Metazoa > Chordata > Aves > Passeriformes > Paridae > Parus > Parus major. The sequence goes on from NC_031799.1 coordinate 45,079,071, forward strand.
GTGTTAGGGGTAGAGATCTGTTCCTGAAGAGATGTGAAATAATAGAGAATGACTGGCACTTTCCATTTAATCAGATTTCCTGTCATAAAACATCAGTTTCTGAAGTTATGAAATTATTTCCTTTTTCATTTAAATGAAAAAGGCTTTTAGAGGTCTCCAGAACACTTGATAACCTAACATTTTCAACTTTTCATGTCTCCAACTAGAAAAAGAAAATCACAGAGTCAGAACTGGAAATGATACATAATTTCAAAATGTTTATTTTAAAGTGAATTTTATGCATACAAACTATTTTAGCTGCCAAAATTAAGTAACTATAAATGTTAGAACACAGAGCTTTAGGTATTTTTTTTTTTTTTGTAACTGTAGGAACACAGTTACTTCTTTGTTAGTGGAAGCTGATTTTTCATCTCATTATGCTACTTCAGGGACTAGACTCTAAAGACAAGCTCAAACCTTGGGATCAAAGCATGAAAATTGAATGGTTTGTACTGACAAAGCTTTTGTAGAACTTTGAAATCAGAGAAACAATTACCTGTATTTTAACAAATTAAATTCTTTTCCATACCAAAGAAACATGACAGGAAATGCTGCCTAGACAATACCCAGTAGTAATTTGCATTTAATACCAGCAAATGTAAAACAGTAAGTTGAAATCAAATGCTGTCTTGATCACCTCCTACTAACATGAGCGGTTCTTACCCAACTTCCAGGACTCTCCTGTGCACTGTGTTCCATTTGGTTGGTTTTGTATTCCTTCTTCTGCCCTTCAGGACAAAGCTTACTCCATCAGGAAGAAAACACTCATTCTTTATTCTATCTTTCCAAGCTTTCTCCAGTCACGTCCATCGTGCTGGCCTAATTTTGGATTTCCACAAAATGTTCTATATATGGCTTTGAATTCACTTGGAAAGTTTCAGTTTCAGTTTCAGTGCAAAAAAACCCCTACAGCTCAGTCTTGCAGATGTGTTTCTGGGCAACAAAACATAAGATGCTTGTTCTTACTCCTTTGATGTGGTTCTGTGAGAATCTCTTTTGCCGAATATGTAAGGAAATGATTATTCCAGCTCTTGCAATTCCTTTCAACAGCTGATCCTGTAACAGCTTAGTAATGGAGCTTGCTCGTCGCCTTCTGTGACTAAGACATTTTCTTCTGTGCAGCTGCAGCTTTGAAGACCTGGCAGAGCTGGGCATCCTGGCTTGACAGCTGGGCAGACTGCAATACTTGCAGAGAAAAACGGATGGTAGCGTTTCACACAGATGCACAGGGATACAGCAGAACTCCTATTTTTCTCTCAGATAATGCCTCAAAGAACCTGCGCTCTCCTCTTTGTCCATGATGAACCAGTTGGAGTAAACACTGTGGTTCACTGTGGTTTTCAGTTAATTAATTAATTTATAAGGACCAGAATCCCACTGTGGACACCGTTGCAACTCCAGCACAGATACAGGTGTTGTCCATCTGATAAGAGAAAGAGTTGTCAGCTAACCTGGAGCCCAGCAGATAATTTGCTGTTTTGGGACTTTATTTCTGTTCAGCCAAGCTTGTGCCATGATGTGGCCACATATAATCACACAAATCAAGTGGTAGGAAAGGGGTGAGGGTGCTTGCAGATGCTTAGCAGGTTCTTGGACTCTTTTACTGAGATCAGTACAGGTAGGAAAAATAGTGAGTTCTGAAGTAAAAATCTGAATTACATGAAGCACAAACATTTTGGATCCCTTTCTTGCTTATGCATCTATAACTCAATAAAGCAAATAAGCTCTGCTGGTAGTGTGCAATTTTGTTGTTATTCAGGCACCAGGTGCAGGAAGAATGCATTAAAATGCATGCTGACTGGTAGAAACATAATTATAGAAGCTGTACAAAATTTGAATGTATTTGCACAATGCATTAATTTTATCCTTAAGTGTACTCCACAAAATGTCTCTTACAGATCAGAGCTTGATGCAAAATCTTTGGAGGAAGCGTGAAGAACCCCCTTGATCCTGGAGAATTATGGATTGGTGTCTCTATGTGTAACTATCAGTTGGTAATTTCACTCAATAAACTTAGGAAGCTTCATTAATCTCAGTCAGAAAAAGAAACTAAAAGAGATTTTGGTAATGAAATCCATAGAAGAGGCAGCAGCTTATGAAGAGACAGCAGATAAAACAGGTGTGGGAATTATGAGACCATTTCAAATCTTCTTCTGGGCAGATACACTATTGTGTGTCTCTTACATACAATCATTACACAGAGAATTTCCATTTGCTTTCCCAAGAAACAGTTATGTTACAGTGGTTTTGGCTTCAACTGCAGAGGTGCCAGATCTCTGTCCAATTCATTCATTTAATTAATTTTCACATGTGAGTGGACCCAGACAGTCAGTGTGGTAGTGCCATGCTTTGGAATTGGAAGCAGTGTCCCATCCCTCCTCTGATCACAACCACAAAGCATTGAGGCATTGCTGCCTCCACAATAAAGCTTCTACCTTCTATTTTTCTTTTTTCTTTTTTTTTAATTTTTTTTTTCTACACATGAAGTAAGTTGATCTTTATGACTCCTGCTTCTTGCCCAAACCTTGCAACACCTGAAGCAAACAGCAGGTAGTCATTTCTACAGCAGAATCCATTCTTCGCTCCATGACCGATGCTGCACTCATATCAGTGGATGCAGATTTCACTGATAAGTGGATAAATTATTATTTTGAGAAGTTTTATTACTGGAATGAACCAATCAAACATAATCTGCCATTGTAAAAAAACAACTGAGAAAGACAACTTTTTCTTTAAAAACAGAAACATTTTTCTACTTTTTCAGTATAGGGCAAAAATTCTTCGAGTAGAAAGGTGCGAAACGGTGATTTCTTATGGTGCAATGGATTAAGCAATATTCTTCTGGCATCCCAAACCTTTTTACTTTTCTACTGTTCCCCTGAAGATGCATGGCAACATAATTACATACCCTATGGCATCATATCCTATGTCTCTTAGGAGCCCTCAGAAATGAATCATGAATGATAGTTCATTTCAGGATTTGGAGTAGAAAAAAAGATGAAGGAATGACAGGACTTAGCACTAGGAGGGTGTGTTTTTTTATAAACTCTGTATGAAAGTTGCTTAGAGTCTGTAAAGCACTGCTTAAAACTGCATTTTTTTGGAGAGAATACTATTAAAAAAGAAATCAAAGTATAGTCAGACTTACTTCAGGCGCTGGTTACCTCAAGATGGGCAGTGTAGAATGGGTGTGGCATGCTGTGCAGATCCGCCTATGGGAAATTTATCCAATTTTTGTTCCTCTTATAATATTTTTTTGAAAGGAAAATAATTCTATTCAACACTTTCATTGTTCAAAAGAGGGGTTTCCTACATGAACTTGTTGCTTCGCTGTTAGATAGAGACAAGGGCATGTAAATGGTGTAATCACCGATATAAAGCAGGACCTACCTGTCGGTTTCTCTGCTAGAGAGTCAGCCAGGTATGTTTATCCTGCAGTTAGTACATGCACACAGCTTGAGATGGTCTGAAGGCCAAGCTGTGTCACACAGCACAGCACAGCACAGCACAGCACAGCACAGCACAGCACAGCACAGCACAGCACAGCACAGCACAGCACAGCCCTGGCTTTTGTCCACTCACACTGCCTATTACATGGATCACTAGCTCTGTGTGCAATGGTTTTCCAGTTAAGATCATTATATGGAGTTTGCTCATTCAGCAGTATAGGGTGTGCCTTTGTTTATGCTTTTGTTTTAAATACTTAGAGTATCTGAGTATTTCAGATTGATCATCTACTTTTGTGAGCAATGTAGCAGGGCAGGAGTCTATGTGCAGCAGGTAAGGAAGGGATGGATATTTCTGAACAAGGAGACAAAAATCTCATCTCTTGGGTGAAATGCTGCCTTTAAACTCATCATTTACAAGGAATTGCTAAAAGTGTGTGTCCCCCAAGTGAGGACCCAGTCTCTACCTGTGCAGGTCCTTATCCCAGAATCCTCTAGCCCAGAACAGGGACCTGTGTCTTTCTGAAGGATACATAAGGTCCCACTAATTTTGGTATTGGAGGTGCCAGCCATCTTTTCCATACTACATTTGACTGCTAATGACAGTTCCTAGTGAGGTGAAGGGAATCAAGTTTAGTCAACCTCAACTGGAGCATTAGGAAGACATTAGCAAATTACTCACATTCTAAACCTCTTTTTTAAGGCAAAATTAGCTCAGCTTTTTTCAGCTTTCTCTGAGATGTTACGTTTTCTGAGCCTCTCTGGGTTTTACAGTTTTTCTCCATCTTCCTTAGGCTCTGGAATCTCCCTGGACAAGTACTGACTTCTCCAGTAAACATAACAAAGAAATGGACCAGACAACAGTAATTGCCTCTCAGATAAGGCAATGTACTTTTAATATACACCAATGCCAAGCTCCATCTCCCTGATATACATAAACTATTTTTTTCATCCAATGTAACTCAGAATCCTTTTCTGCCTTTCTGCTGGCTAACTGATACTTCCCCATTTATGTGTATATTTAACTCTTACTTCATTATTTTTATTAATTTTATTTCATTATTTATTGTGTCTGCTGCCATCACTAGCTCTTCTGTTGAGATCCTGGCTCCTGAGGTCAGATGGCTGGTATATGCATTCCCCTTACTCTTGGATTGGGTATAACTTTTGCAGGTTGTACTATTCAAGCTGATAATTAAAATACTGAGAGGGTGATCAGACTGAAACTCACTGGGGCATCCTAGCCTTCTACCCTTTGAACAGGTTATCAATGGTAAGTCCAGTTTCAAGTCCCGTTTTGAAACAACTCACTTCCCATCACAAACTGCTAGTATGTACCCGAATGCACACTCTGGAAGGAAAGTTTCACATCAAGTTTATGGGCTCAACTCCTCCCTCACCTCTGCAGGCAGAATACATTAAGGAAAGACACACTTTAGGAACAGGGATTATCTCTTATCTTTCACTAAGGAGTCTTTGCATTTTCATCCTACAACACCTTTCATGTGTCAGTGAAGGAGTCAAGATATAAAATAGCTAGATGAGCCAGCTTAGTGTAGTCCTGTATATTTTTGTGTTCCCTTGTCATGCATTGTTTCGCTGGCAAATACTGAGCAGAATTTAGTAGAGAATATGTCTTTGCACCAGTGATGGAAAGAACTTAAGTGACAGTGGGCAAGGTCCTTAAACCAGACAGAATGTGTATGGGGCTGGCTTTGGTCTTCTTCTAAAGTACAGCGGTGGGCCTTGAAAAGGGCCCATCAATGAGCTAGTTCACAGTTTCATACATCTAGCTTCACATTTAAGTTTGTCCTCTGTCTTTCTATGTAATTCTCACATTTAAACGTTTTTCCTGGTCCTACAATGCAAAAATCTTCATCCTTCCCCTCAAATTCATGTAAGATTTTGTCATCCTTCCACTTTGTGAGAACAAAGAAAGCAGTGAGAGCTTATCAGAACAAAGGGAATGAAAAGGGAACTGTTTAGAGTATAAGTAGAAAAGCAGCATTAGCTGTAGCTTCTGCTAGTACTGTAAGATGGAAATCAAAGTATGCTTCAAAGAAGCATGTTTCCCAAATTTCAGTTTGCAAAAGGCTTGTTGTTAAAGGCTCCCAGGGAAAAGAAAAAAAAAATAAAGAAAAAAAAAAAAAGAAGCAGTGAGAAGCAATTTGAAAAGGATGAGGTATTTTTATAGAGTACGTTTCTTCCATATCAGAAATACAGGGTTTTATAAGCTGATTGAAAAGAACAATTTACACAATGCTATTCTTCAAATAAAACGAACAAGAATGCTTGTGATGGGTCGAGGTTTGGGCAAGCTTTTAGTATGAGTAGAGGTAGGCAAAAGAAGCTTATGGATAATTGGTTATGTTCTTATTGTGTTCCAAGTGTTTCTGTCTTTCCTTTTAGCTCTCTCCTTTGGTTTAAAGTGAACCCGTTTACAGTTTCCTCAAATTTGTATGCGTTATGGGAGTTCAAAATATTTTATCCATATCAGATAAAAATTCCACCTTCTAAGGAGACTAACAAAAATGGCTGTGGAGCAGGAGTGATTTCAACAGTTAAACTAGAGGACTGAGAAACAATTACAGGCTTGGTTTGACTTGATTAGCATGATTATCAGAAGAAAGTTTTAAAAGATGAGATATTTGGATAAGGGACTGGGGGATGCAGAGGTAACAGCAAATTCGGCAAACAAAAAACTGCTTAAATCAAATGAAGCAAATGAGGTACATTAGTAGAGATATCTACACAGGATCCAAATTAGATCTCATTATTTCAGGAATTTTCATGGCCCTTCTGCTAAATATTGTTTTAAGATAATACAAAATTGAGTATTTGAACAGTGGGAACCAAAACTGTTTGCTACTTTGAAAGAACTAAAAAGCAGGATTAAAAGAGATGTCAGCAAGAGAACAGTAGCTTGTGAGTGATGAGGGGTCATACAGCACAGCATGGTGTGAAATTGAGAGAGATAAGAGAAAAAGATGCACATTCAGTTTATGAAATTGGTGAAGGCCATAAATTATTTTTTTTCTGAATAATCATGTATGTAAGTGACCAAATATAAACCAATCACATTTGGCAGTAATTATTAAGTAGCTCTTAATGATTATGCAAACTACTTCATTCTACACTAGCATAAAACTCTTTATTTCCTGGCACTTTTTTCCTCTCTAGTAAAGTAAAAAGTAAGGGTTTTTTTGAGACAATAGCATTTGCTACAATTTTAGTCCATATTTATGATGAGTTTAGGCATCTTTGGGGGTTTTGTTTTTGTTTTGGGTTTTTCATAAATCCATACACTGACAGAAGGATTTTGAATGTCAGAACAGGTAATCTAGAAGTCAAAGGCATCATTGCTTTGCACAGATGTAACATGAACAGGTAAAATATTTGGAGGAAGAATGTGGCCTCTGTAGAAGCAGCTACTGAATAGTTGGAATAATGATTTATTTTTAAATTCTGTGACCCAATAAATATCTTCCAGTGGTGAAGTCTGAAAGGTGGTGTCTTGTACAATAAACACTCTGAAGGATGGTCTGTGTACATTCCTATTAACTTATCGTAGGGTCTACAAATTATTTAGATGAGGCCAGTAACATGCAGAATCTTGCCCACGGAGAGGGGCACATGAGGCTTGTGTATGGTAATGTAAAATTTACTTAAGCTCTTGACTTGAACTGACATAAAAATCACACTACGCAGCACCTTCCTCTAGCTAATTGATGTTTTTGTGTTTCTGGGGCAGAAATCAGAAAAAAAGTGTGATCCACTGTGATCCACTGTGATCCACCTCACAGAATCACAAACTCACTAAGCTGCATCACAGCTACAAAAACTGACATTGGCAGGAACAACTGGAAACTGTCTAGTTCACTCCTCTCATACTCATGTATGTTCAGATGCACAAAGTTGCTCAGTTTCTCTGACACAGTTTGCAAGGTTGGAGACTCCACAGCCTCTCTGGTCAGCCTGTTTGAGTGATCAGTCACAACCAGAGCAAAAAATGTGTATTCTTATCTATGTGTGTGCTCATTACCTCATATCCTGTCACTGGGCACTACCAAGAGGAGTCAGTCTCCCTCCTCTTTATTCCCTCTGTTTAGCTGTTTAAATACATTGGTAATATCCCCCTGAGCCTTGACCTCTCTGGGCTAAACAGTCACAGCTCTCTCTTACTCTTGTACTCCAGCAGTACAAGAAGCTGGAGTACAAGATTCTCCAGTCCCTTAAGGTAATTTCTGGTCCTTCATGGCTCATGGACAGCTTGTTGTCCACCAGGGCCTCACATCCTTCTCCACAGAGCTGCTTTCCAACAGGTCAGCCCAAGCCTGTGCTGGTGCCTGGGGTTATTCTTCCCCAGGTGCAGGACCCTGCAATTTGCCTTTGTTGAACTTCAGATAGTTCTCTGCCCAGCTCTCCAACCTACTGAGGTCCTTCTGAAGGGCCCTCTGAAAGCCTTCTGGGGTGTTGGTCACCAGACAAACTTGGTAAGGAGACATTCTGTCTTTAGCCCGCTGGCAACTCTTGTCCTTGAGCCATCCTGAGAGCTTGCTATCTGCCAGGACCCCCAGGCCCTTCTGTGCAGTGCTGCTGTCCAGCTGGTTGCCACCCAGAGTGCGTGAATTTTTTCCTCTCCGTGGGCAAGATTCTGCATTTTCCCTTCTTACTCTACATCAGATTGCTGTTCGTTCCGTTTTCCAGCTCCCTATCAATTGTAACATAACCATCTGATTCATCAGTAGTCCTTGGTACCTTGTAATAACGACTTTTCTTACACATTTAATATTAACTTACTCAAATAGTAAGTTTTTGTTTATTTGTTCTTGCTTGCTCTTTTGGGGAAGGGGGACCACCATTTTATGTTTAACACTTACTAAAATTATCCTTTTACTGGAAAAATCCACAGCTTTTTATAACTTGGAAAAATTAAATATAATTTTATTCAGAAAACTGTCGGGGTTTGACACTGGCTAGAAGCCAGGCACCCACGAAAAACCATTCACTCATTCTTCTCTGCATTAGTTGAGCAGAGGAAGAGGAAAGAAAAACCAGAAGGATCACGGGATGAGATAAGGATTAGGAGAACACACCCTAATGGCAAAACAGGCTCAAAACTTAGAAGGTGTAAAGCAAAATTTATTAACAGAATCAAAAGAGGATAATGAGAACTAAAATAAACCTTGAAACACCTTCCCCCCTCCCCCAGCCCTTCTTTCCTTCCCACAGACAGCACAGAGAGACATAACATGGGGTTTTTAGTCAGTTTGTCACTTTTTTAAAAAATGTTTCTTCGGTTTGCTCAGGGAGAGGAGTCTCCTGTTGTGTCAAGGGGTCCTTCCCATGGGAGCCAGTTTTCTGTGAACTTCTCCACCGTGGTTCTAATTTTCACGAGTAGCAGCTTCACCCAACCTGCTGCAACTTGAGTCCCTCCCACGGGCAAAATAGTTTTCCAGAACTACATGGCGTGGGTCATTTTAGTTCATGGGGTGTAGTCTTTTAAGAATGAGCTGTTCTTCTTTGGAAGAAACAAGGAAGTCCTCTGCCTCAATCTTCTCCCTCTCTGGTCAAGTCCCCCATGAGATTACAGCTTTTCAGCATCCACACACTCCACTGCGAGCACCTCTTTCTCATGGGCTGCAGGTGAATTCTACATCCCCCCATGCCCTTCATGAATTACAGGGAAACAGTTTGTTATATTATAGTCCTCACCATGGCTTGCAGAAGAATCTCAGCGCTGATGCCCGGATCACCTCCTCCTCTCCCTCCCTCCCTCCTTTTCATCGACCTCAGCATCGCCATCTTGTTCTCCTCACGTGTCTTCACCTTTCCCTTTTCCCTGATCCGGGGGAGAATCAGTGTCTGTGGGATTGTCTGTTCTCAAGTTCTGTCAGCTGAAAAGTTCTTGCAGGGTTCCGCAGTGCTGAAAGGTTGATCCCGTCCGGGCTCCGCACTGGGGAATTGCTCGTCCTGCCCCTCGGCTGGGCCGCGTTGTCTCCCCACAGCCGTGCGGGCGGTGCCACCACGACATCGGCCCCAGCCAGCGCCTCTCCTCATGCGGGGCACCGAGGAGAAGCTGCTGCCGCCGCCCCTGTTCGCCCTTCTGTTCGCAGCACGGCCGGCGGAAAGCGGCCAAGCAGGCACAGCTCACTGCGAGCCCTGCCGAGACAGCGGAGGCCACTCCCAGCCCCGGCCGCATGGCCATGGCCGTGTGGTCCTGGCAGCTGTGCCCGGCCTCCCCACCTGAAGAAAAAAAAGAAAGAAAAACTGAAGAAGAAAAGGAATAAAGAAAAATTGCGCACAATTTTTTCCTTCTTAAATATGTCATCACAGAAGCATTATCAACTTCTGTAGCTGGGCTAGTACTATGTCCATCATAAGAGCCTTCAGGGACAGGCTCTGCTGGACGCAGTAGAATCTTAGAGCAGCTTCTCTCTCAGAAGCTGCCTCTGTGGCTTCTCCCACCCCCACTAAAAGTCAGGCTGTGTTAAACCAACACAAAAACATAGCAATTTAAAGTACTAGGGTTGAGAGTCAGTCCTATATTATATTTCTCCAAAACTTCCTTCTAGTCTTTTTTTTTTTTTTTTTTTTATTTTTAAGTAACTGCAAAGTAATTTTGCTTTTGCATAAGCATGCCCTTTTTTTTCTGCTTACTTACCTTCTTTAACAGAAAAAAAATATTTCATATACAAACCCTGAATCTAAGAGAGATTTTCTCCCACTGACATCTCCAATAACTTAGTGGTACTGACAGTTTTTTTTCCCCTGTGCTGCTTTGCGTAATGCAGGAGAGAGCAACTCCAGCAGTGGGAGACACCAGGCAGTATACATCAACCCTGTTATTCCATGCATCAGCTAAGGCAAGTGTAAGAAACTGCACCTGGAGGTTTGTTGATAGCCAGATAGTGGTGCACAGGATGGATTCTGCTTGGCTGTGAATTTTAATGGCTTTGTAGTTATCTCAAGAACTTATATCAGGTAGTTACTTTTTTCCAAGTTGCATGTCTGTAAAGACATAGAGAGAGGGCCAAAACACAGTTGAAATAATCAAAAATCCCCTTTGTTGACTCCATTACACCTAGAATCAGAGACTGTGTTTTTAATCCAGTGTCACAGTGACTATGGAGAGATTTAGAGATATTTTCATTATCTTACTTCTTCAGTTTACCATTGATCTTGTAGATAATATTTTCTGTATCTGTATTAATGGGTCTGGATTTGTAGGGGAGCAATCCTGGTATATGTTTGCAGGGACTGTTAGACTTTAATCCATGTTCCTGATCAGCTGCATACTGTCCCAAAGAGGTCAGGGAACATTTGCCACAGGTGCTTGGCATCCAGCCACTCACTGTGGAAACTAGCACAATTTACTAAGAGGTCAGCCCATACCATGCCTGGGATATTCCTGGGCTAACTTGCTAGGATGGGTGCAGCCTTCAGGCCTGATTTGAACACTGAGCAGTCTCACTGTACCTATTTACACCTAGCTGTAAAAATAGTGTAGAAGATCCCAGTGGATATCTGCCAGCTTGGAGCTATAGTGTGGGTGATTAAAGACATGCCATCTATTATTTTCTAATGGTGAGCCATAAAGCATTCTCTTTTAGCCTCTAACACATCTTCAGAAAGGCTTTAATTTAACCAGGATGTCAGTGTTCCATGGGTTCTTCTCTTCCTGATGCTAGGATGAAAAGGGAAGATTGGGTCTACTGTGTTTAACTCTGCTTTTAATCACAGGCTAGAAAACTGTACAGATCCTTCAAATATTTCTTACTGCTGATTTACCGAGGATTTTGCTGCTTCTTTTCTCCAGTGACTCCAATTTCTAGTCCTGTTAAAAGCTTTGACATTTAAACAAAAAATAACAGGAAGGAAGATCCCTTTTGTTGCATTAGATGCAAAGGCAGTGTCTCTCTCTTTTTTTCTGACTACAGTTTGATCCTTTCCTCTCTCTGAATGCCTGTACAGCTGCTGTTGCTAAGATCTTGTACTGGATAGCTCTGCTCCACTCTGCTTTTCTTGCCTGACATTAGGAAAGTGACTGCCTCTGCCCTCTGAAGTGGATGTCAGCTGACTAGAGGAATGGAAGGACCTTTCCCAAGGAAATTTGTCACCTGCTGAAGGCTGAAGACATCCCTGAATGAAATACAATTGCACACCATTCACGGTCTACCTAAAGTCACCCCAGTAGTGTTGTTCCTGCAGCAGGTTTGCCTTCACCAAGAGACCATCGTTGCTGTTCCACAGCCTGCACTGAGAGAATTCCTTGGTACCTGTGTGCCTCTCTCCATTTCATTTCCCACATGCAGCTTCTGACAACTCTCTGCTTCCTAACATCCTTTCCACCTTCCATCCTGCCTGGCCACTTATGCCCAGAGAACAGTCCCCTACAAGGCATATGTCCTGATCTGATAAAATAGTTTCAGCATGAGAAACTACAGCATGTGCCATTTCCCTGGCACATTTCACACATCTTGTGAACCATTTCAAAGCTCATATGCCTTGCCCTTTGGTGGACTCGAGCACATATGCATGACATTAAACTGTCATCTCTGCCTTTAGCTATGTTCTGTGACATCTCACATGCTTCTCTGATTGTAATTTGACAGAACAAGGAAAGAATTTCATTCTTCTCTGCAGATTTTCTTCTACATTTGCATTTATGATGCATGAGTCCCCAAAATGAGCAGCTTAAAACAATAAAAGGAACAGCAGAAAGATGGCACATGCATCTAGGAAAGGGACAGATTAAGATATTGGTCACAAGTGAATGTTTTGCGGTGACTGAGTTCCTTAATTTTAGCTTAATTGTTTGGCCGCTCTAGCAAAGACTAAGGAGTTGTATGCAACATTCTTCCTTTCACCAGCAGCTAAGAGACACAGCAGCATTATCTGACCATGTTTGCTTTTTGGGTTTCCTTTGGTGATTTCATGCTTTACAGGTTGGGAGTACACTTTAGGAATACCGCCACATCACATACCTGAACATGGCTATTCTGCATGTTCTAGTCTGGGGAAAATCTTTCTAGACTGGGGAAAGGAACTTAAGATTTCTGTGGTGCTCGTCACTTCTATGGCAAGTCAGTGGGTATGATCTGAATTCAAACAAGGCAATTGTTGCTGGAATGACCCAAAGCAGAGCACAGCACCATCCCATACCACACAAAGACAGCTGCATAGAGTCAAGAGAGGAGAATCAGTATGGGGTGGGAACGAGACACCAGTCTGTGGGTTACAGTGATGTGCTTCTGTCTCTGCACAAATGCACTAAAGGTACTTGTCAGACTTTCTTCCTCTTCTGATCATCTCATTAACCAGTTCTCCCCAGACAGAAACAGTGTTCTTCAGGTGGGTTTGGAAATGTGACTTTCTCATAGCATATATTACTAGCATCAACAAGAAACCTTTCTTAAGGCTTCAAGGACATCTACCTCACCACTTTGGAGTTTAAGATATAGAAGGATTGTTTCCAATTTTATTCCATTTATCAGGATATGAGAGTTTCAATTTGGTTGTCAGAAACTTAAATGGATAGAGAATAGTTTTTGAAGTCAAAAATTATTACAGTCCCACACCTTTGTGAGAGAAAAGAATCAGGATACTTGAGGGAAATGGATTTGTTAGGATGGGAGAAAGACATCTTTGCTGGTGATTCACACTATAATGATGTCTGACTCTTTTATTCTGAGCAGGAGCTACAAAGAGATGATTTTTCTACCTATTGAAGAGATTCAATGAGGACATACCAGCACAGCTAGGACTTATTTTCTCTTTGTCTGTGTTCCCTTAGATACAATTTTCTAGGTTTCACATTTAACGAACAAACTTTTCCTGTAAGTCAAGACAATACTTACTCAAGAGGTCAGCTACTAAGGATAATACACAGTTGTGTTACAGGATCATGTATTGGATAGGTCTGTAAAAGAATGGTACTTAGAGACTTCTTAAAGGACATCAAACAGAATATAGCTTTATTTGTCTGGGATGAAAACTATGGCAATAATTATGCTATTTAAATAATTGTAAACTTGTTGTCTCCTGTGGGGAAGAAGGGCAGCTCCTAGACAGGCCATGATGCTGGAGATGCCATAAATCTCCTCTCTTTTTCAGGTTATAGCATGCAGTGAGAACAGAGTTCAAAGTGGGTGATGCTCTTGGAAATGAGTAGTAGAAGACCTGCTATTCTCTAAACCTGAAGCATTCCAAGCCTGGTTGCTGAAGCAGCCTGCAAGGTCTTCTGTGTGAAGTGTCTTACTGACAGTGAAAACTACCATTTTCTATAGGAAATCTCCTGGTAATTAATCATATTTTCTATTTTCCCCATTAATTCTACTATAATCTGATCATGCCCAATACAGCTTTCCGAGGACTTCTAACTGCAACTCTTCCACCTCCATTCACTGAATATCAGTCAGGTGAGATTGTTGCACTGGCTAAGAAAAAATATTTAAGACTTGCACTGGATTTTCAGACTGAAAGGGGTAAGCCTGGGATGACAACATGCCTGATGTTATCCTAGAGATATCATCTATAACTAGGTATTTGTTATTTTGATTGATGTGTTCATATGCTTTCAGGTAAACACAAATGTTAAAATGTTAAAATTAATAGTTAATTAGAGGAACTACTAGCCATAACAACAATAATTGAATATTATGGTAGCAACAATGGTTTTTGTGCACTCACTGATCATTAATGTCTCCTGTCTCCTTTGTTTGTGCAGACTGTTCAAAGAACTGTCTATTCCTCACATTTACCAAGCTGCTCCAGATGGGGACTCTGAAGGAATGGAGTGAAAGTAATACCGAGGAAACTGTTCAAAATTTGTTCATGAAGAAAACAAGCTCGAGAGGGACAAGGGATGTTCAGGCTCCATTCCACTTTCCTTCCCAGTGGCTTTTTCGTAATTCAAATGTCATAGGCTAGTTCAGTATATTTACAATGAGCTCTTCAGTCTCTTCTTTCAAGGATCCTGCCTCATCCAAAAGAGAGATGTGACAGTTTCAAGTGGAATGGTTCTTGCAGGTGATTTTCTTTATAAGGTCAAAGTAAAACCAACAAAACCAGAACATAATAAACCTCACATACCCAGTGAAGAGAATAAACTTGTCTGTGGCCTTTTTTTGACTTTCTGGAAAAAAGACGAAAATACCTGGGCTATCTCATCAGATATCCTGGCAGTTGCTATAGACTGTACAATTTGACTGCATCAGGAAAATAAAGTCTATATTTACACGTGGCTGAAAGTTTTGTTCTTCAAGTGTTTGAGTCTAGAAGGTGAAAGCAAACCAGAAAATAAAATCTTCTTTGAAACAATGTTTGTTCCTACTCATTAGAGCAGTGAAAGCCTCAACAAATCTTTTACAAACTGAAGTCAGAGTATAATGAAATGTCATAGAACTCTGCAGGACTAAGAGAAGCTGTCATGGAGTTACTTTACCTTTAAGAAAAGTTGAAGTTGCTGGGAACTGCCTGGAGTCTTTTCTCCTGACCAATTATCGGTCATTGCTGAGAATTGACAGCAGTTTAGGCCATTGAAAAGTGGGATCAACTTGTGAACCCTACCTTAAAGTGTAAAACCAGAGCTCTCTTGGCTCTCTTTGTTTCCTGGCTGTGAAGAGCGCAGAGCTCCGGCCTCCCGTTCCCAGCCCAGGCCATGGGGCCGGGCGGGGACAGGGCTGGGCCTGCCGCGTCTCCCGGCC
>NC_031799.1:45095325-45115399 GCF_001522545.3 Parus major
AAGTAATTTTCTTAGTTATTGGTTTTAAACCACGACAGAAGCTTTTCCAGAACAGTAGAATTCCAGAGATGGAACCTATATTTGGGAAACAAAAAACAGGGTTTAATGGTTTCTACTCTTTCTTTCACTCTCTATAAAAGTTCCTCTGAACACCTGGCTTTCAGTCCAGCATCTAAATCATGAAAAAAAGGGAACCATTCCAAACTGATTAGGTTTTTTTCCCTGATTGAAGAGAAACAAGTGTTATGTTCTGTTGCACATTAGCTGTAATAAGTTTCACTTAAAAAGAAATGCTAATGCAATAGAAGTGAAGAGTAGATATCCTGATAGGATTATTTTTTTTCAGGATATAACCTGATTAGAAGTCTGTATGAGAAGCAGAGGGACTCACATGCCTTCACTTTGGGAAGATAAACTGTTTTGCACAGGGTAGTCAGCATCCTAGGTTCCAGTTAAAAAGGAGGTAACACCATTTCTGTGGAGCTTAGATTTGGAGCTTCAGTTTACTGCAGTTCCTTGTTTTTTTGGGTATTCTGGCAGGGCAGCAGAATAGCATACCTTTGGTCTGAGGACAACTTTGTGTTAAGAGGTAAAAGCAAGAAATCCTGGGCCTGTTTGTACACAGATTGACTTTGTCACGACTTTGGCATGCACCCTTTGAGCCTGTTACTAATGGGTTTGAAATGCATGGGTTTGCATCACTGAGCTAACAGCAGCATTAGTTGTTCACCCACTCTTTTATAACTGACAATAGAAAATCTTTCCAGTCATAGCAGAGTCTAAAGGACTGAGATACCACAGACCATTTCCTGTTGGACTGTGAAGGTCTGCAAAGTTGGAGACTTCACAACCTGTCCGGGCAGCCCGTTCTACTCTTTGATCACCCTTGCAATGAATTTATTTTTTCTTGTGCTTTCATGAAATTTCTCATGTTTCAGCTTGTGCCCATTACCTCCGATTCTGTCACAGGGTAACAGCAAGGATTTTCTGACTCACTCTTCATCATTCCCTTCACTCAACTATTTACACACATTGGTACTGCTCTTCTGAGCCTTCATTTCTCTGGGTTGAAGAGCTGCGGGTATCTCACCCTCTTCTTTTACAAAAGATGCTCCAGTGCCTTCACTGGACTTTTTTCAGAAAGTCTGTGTCTCTGTTGTACTAGAGAACATGGAACTGAACCCCCACATTCCAGCCATGGCTTCAAGGCTGCTGAGGGAAAGAAGGGAGGGGTTACATCCCCTGCCCTGCTGACAGTTCTGTTCCTTGCAGGCCAGGCTGCTGGTGGCCTGAGGGTGCATGACTGGCTCATGGTCAGCTTGCCATCCACCAGCACCCCCAGGTCCTTCTCTGCAGCGGTGCTGTCCAGCAGCTCCCACCATTCACATCCCTGATTCCTTCTTTCTTCTCAAATGTCAGACTCATTGAAGCAACCGCCCTTCTTCATTCCACAGTCATGCAAATGATGGAGTTATTATCAATAATCTTCAGAATATTCCTGGACTTTGTTTATAGTTAGAATAAGTCACCATACTTTATGTGTGGTGATACTGATGGGATCAGTATCAGTACTCTTCAAAAGAAAGAAAATAAAATGATGGGTTGGATACTGCTATTTGTATTTGTGTCACTATTAAAAAACTAGCAACTTCTATGGATCAAAAAGTGAAAATATATTATCCCAGAAAGACAAAGCCCATACTGATACTTTCTTGAATTTTTGTTATTTCCTATATTTCCTCTTTTAGACAGAAACGGATAAAAAATACATTGTCTTAGTTATTAACCACCTCTCACATTACATAGAATAACTATTCCATTTTTAGTCACAATTGTTTTGCATTTCAAAGGCCTTTTTTGAAGAAAATTAGAAAACAAATTCTCTGAATCTCTTATCCTTTCTTATTTCAAAGTGATTTTCTGCATGACAAGGTCACACCCACAGTGCTGTATCAAGCTCCTAATTATGGCCCTGATTTAATTCATCTACAGAGGAACAGGGAAATCTGTCATGAATAATTTCAGAGCCTTGGAGTTAGACAGACTCCAACAATGCTGTTATAGATGTTCAGTTCCTTGAGCATCTCATCAAGTGCCAGGTGATATCTGCTATAATATGTAATGCATTACTAGTTGTGCGATTGTGGACCAAAAAATTGTCTCTCTGCTCCTGAGACCTGCCGATCAAAATTGTAAGGACACACCAGTATGGACTTGTCCACCTTTGTACATTTGAGGGAGCAACTTAACTTATACAAGGGCCGTGCTGGTTTACTGTATTTGTCTGTGGGTTCTGGCAGAGATGGTAAATTGAATTAATAATAGTAGTAATAGTAATGATAGTAATGATAGCAATGATAGTAATGATAGTAATAATCATAATAATGGTAATAGTAATAATAATAGTAACAGTAATAGTAATAATAGTAATAAGAGAACAGCATTGTTTTGTTTTCCACCTTGAATGCAGTTTTGTGTGAAACATGTTCTTACATAGTTATCCTGCTTATATTTACCCATCTGAGCCTGCATATGAAGTTTAGGCCTCAGGTTCCCTTGTTGCTCTAGTAACCACTTTTATCAACCCAGAATATGCACTGAGAGGACTTCCTACTCTGATTCGAGATTGGTTGCAGGAGGATAACTAGTGTGAAGATGCAGATATTGTTTTCATCAACTGTCTTCAAGTTTGTTCAACTGTCTTCTTTGGTCTTTCTCTTAGCAAGCTGAAATTTCTACCCTGCTTATATACAACCCAATCTTATGCTCCTCTACTTCTTTACATACAGCATGATCTAGACAGAGACTCAAGAAATATATGTAAGAAATATATGTGGAAGCCTGTACTTCATCGAGATTATTAACATATGATACATTTTAATATTTAAATAACACTGAAAGAGGCAAAAGTTTATTTTTATCCATAGCATCCTTCAATGTTCTGGCCATACAATTTCTTTTAGTTCTTCTTGGCTCTTCAGAGACAGAAAGAGGACCATTCTGTCTCCACCAGACCATGTCCTCCAGCCGTCTCATATTTTCTCCATGTCAATTGTATATTTCTCCACCTGCAAAGATAACACGGTGGAGTTATCCTTTCTTACTATCTACTGGCTGTAGATAGTAAGACTTAATGCTTGCCTGGGCCTTTGGTCTTCATCCCACATTGGGGTGTTTCAGCCCTAAGAGTGATTACACCTCATAACCAACCTGAAGTGTTACACTTTGGCCTCCTCCCAGCTCCTCTGTAAGAGGCTGAAAGTTCACAATATAAGAGGAATCTTAAATGCACTGTTCTTCCCTCTGGCATAAAAACTATTCATAATTACTGCCATTTCTTAAGTTAACTGCAATAATATTCTGATGGGAAGTGTTCTTTCATCTGGCATTAGCCAAAGGAAATGACTTTTCATCTACATTAATTTACGTGTACATTAAACTCATGACAAAGCAGATTGTGAAAATAAAGCACCATCATCATACCCCTGCTTCCACTGCATGTGCATTTCTTTCTTGTCCTTCAGTTTGACTAGCAGGTCTTGACTCATCCATAGTGGTCTCTTCCCTTCTTCTCCTGGTTTCTTTTATATGGAGACCAAGGATGTAATTGCTTCCAGCTTTACCAAAATGGAAGCAGCTTAAAAATTTGAAAGGAAAGGCTGTTCGTGCAAGCTGTGACACAAAGCACTTTCCCAAAATGTATGTTGTTTTTATAGTTTGTTAGAGCCACTCAGCACAGACATTAAGTTTAAATTGCCTAATCTGCTTTTTTCCTTTGTTAGTCATCCTTAGAGAAACAGCCTTGGGTGTTGGTGCTGTCCTCTTAACACTTAGACTGATAATCAGTGGTCAGTCAGCTACTGTTCAGAATGTACATACAACCAGCATTGTGAAAGACAAAGTATGTGCAAGGATGTGCCATGTGAACATGTCGTGACATCCAGAATGCAAAGTAAATAAAGGGGCACCAGAATATAGCACATCTGTCCATCTGTCTGTCTGTGTCTAAATTTCTAAGGCAATCAAAGAGCAACTGCTGATTGGAAATTAGATTTGTAGGTCAAGAAAGAAACCTCCTTTAAGATCTGACTAAATTATTTTCTGTCAGTTGAATTAGATGAAACTCTTAAACCAAATCAATGGATGCTGAAGAGAGACAGCAGCATTTGAAGAGGCCGGAGGCCATAGTAAGTGTTGCGAGTGTCTCAGATAATAATGAAAATAATCAAAGGCTTCTCAGCTAGAATAACTTTCTCCTTCGGGAAAAAACACTACTGACAGAACTAATGGGCTTTAGAAAAGCAAATAGAAGCCGGGACAGTGTATTTAAAGCAACTGTTGGTGAAAAACAATATAATTAGAACTCTGTGTTTGCTTTACAGTCACAAATTGTTGCAATTTGCTTTGCTCTCTGGTTTCCAAGGAGGTAAAAGGAAGAGGAACAGGAATAAATTTCCCTCTGGGCCTTGGTACTTTAGTCAAGCCAGTCTTGATCATACTTGCTCATTATAGAGAAGCATCTCACCCATGGACATTAGAAGGATGACACCAGTTCTTTATTTATAAAGAAGATATTTGGATTTATTATCATATCATATTAAGTCCTTCCTTCCTGCCTGCCTTCTTGCCTCACTTCTCCATATTTTGTCCTTTATTTCCCCTGTATTTTCTTATGCCTCATCCCCAACCAGCACAAATGCTCATATGGATATAAATGCAGCCAGCTATTTCAACTCAATAACCCAATTAATTCTCTTTGATAAAAATTAGCTCATACATCAGCATCTTTCCTAATATGAAGAGTTGCCAGTGGACCCCTGTGCACTATCTCTCCTTCTCTCCTCAGAAAGATCCCACCTCCTTGTGTCAGAGTGTATTTGGTCTGGCTGAGGTGGAGTTCATTTTCCCACAGCAGCCCTCCCGGTGCTGTGCTTTGCTTTAGGAGCTGAAAAGGTGTTGACAACACAGCATTGCCTTGGCTGCTGCTGAGCAGTGCTGGCACAGCACCAGCCTCTCTCTCCAGCACTCCACCCCACAGAGGCCAAAGGCTGGGGGTGGGCAGGATCCTGGGAGGGCATGTAGCTGGGACAGCCAACCCCAACTGAACAAAGGGGTATTCCACATCATAGGATGTCTGTCCAGGTACAAAACCTAAGGGGAAGGAGAAGGAAGGCGTGGCCTTCGTTGCTTGTGCTGTTTACCTTCAGGACCATCTGCTGTGTTGAAGCCCTGCTTCCCAGGAAGTGGCCAGACGTTGCTTGCTGGTGGGAAGTAGAAAATAAAATCCTTTGTGTTTTTTTTTTTGTTATGTTCTGGTTTGAGTTTTGTCTTTTTTTTGTTTTTGTTTTGTTTTTGGTTTTTTTTGTTTGTTTGTTTGTTTGCATTCCCAAAACAGTTGCTTTAGCATTATTTGTGCTTTTACAGTGCTGTGTTCTTTACTGGTATGTAGCATGTACACCACACAAAGTGAATACTCCTGCAGCCTGGGAGGAGGTTGCCTACAAAAGCCTGATCCTGATGTTGTTTTGTTATCAGCAGAATTAACACAGAGGATTTTTTTCCCCTGTGGGCTCTGGGAAATGTCTCTGAAAATGAAAGTATTTGTTCCTTATGGCAGGAATCAGCCCCAGACAAAATGCGAGCGAAGTCTCTTCCTTATGCAAAGCCTATAATAGAATGTTTGTAAATATCCAGCTTTACATTCGCCAAAAGGTGTCCTTTCAAATAGGCATCCAGTGAGAAGCTGTTAAGGCATGATCAGAATCAGGACAAAAGGTCACAGGGAGACAAGAGTAGCCAATGGAAGCCTTATGTCTTTGGGAAAGGCTGTAAAATATGCTGTTATTTTTACAAAACACAGGAAAAAAGAAAGAGGTTACACTCCTAAAAATGACAGAAGCACAGTCATGTGTGGTGATTGACTAAGTATTTATGAAGTAATGAATTAATCCGTCACTAAAATAAAAACAAAACTTGAAACAAGAAAGCTTAATGTTTCAGCATGGTCTTGAGGATACAAACTGATAAAAGTATTAAAATAATAAATAAAATCAATGTTGCAAGACCCCAGACTCCAGGCTACTCTTGCCCCCAGAACAGTTTATCCACAGGGAATGTATTTAACCTTTCACAAGAAAAAGGATTTCATTCATGAAAGAAGCCAAAACCAGAAAAGATTAAATTGGAAGCTTATCTCCCCAGGCAGCATTTTAACCAAAAGACACCAAGAACATTAAATTAATTGATTCAACTTCTCTCTGATTTTTGCCCCAAGGTGACAGATTTTACTAACAAATACACAAGAAATTTGAAGTATTGGGTTATTCTTTGTGTATTTCAGAATTTTCCAGCTGTATTACAACCGCACAACACAGACAAGTTCCAATTTTCTGCATGCTTTTGGAGTAGAAAAGGCCTGTAATGAATCCTTCATAAAAAAAAAACATGATAGAAAGGAAAGAAGCAGCTTCTGATGGTAAGCAGCCTACACAAAGGGACAGCTCTCCTCGAGGTTCTTAGTTTAATTTTTCTATACAAATTCTTGTACTCTGCTCTCAGAGCTGACTACAATACAGGCACAAGCACATTGTGACTCCTTTCACTGTAAAATAGACAGGTATGTCTGTCATGGCAATTGTGCTTTGAAAGACACGAGCTCAGTGTACTGCATCTAATTGCAGTTTCTCAGGAGCATGTACCTTCAACCTCACCATGCAAGTACAGGAAAATGGGCATAATTTATTAGTATGTGACATGTGGATTGAAGGTCAGGTTTATTCTCTGACAGCATGTCTGTCCCAGCCCCATATCAGGGATAGATATTCCTCATGGAATAGAATCACAATGGGCTGGAAACCCAAACTGATCAAAACTAAAGGATTTTCTTTCAATTTGCTTGTGTGCTGTTGGAAAAGTGCCTAATAATTGGTGGATTTGGTTCTGCAAAAGAGTTATTTAAAAAAATTAAAACACATAAGGCTTTGTTTAAACACATTTGATATGTTGTCTATGCCTCCCCGCTTTTTTGTTTTTAAAGATGAGATGCATGTCTTTTGTCATGAGCATGAAGAAACATCAAAGCAAAACAATACATGTAGTAAACAACAAACTTACAGCAATTAGGAATTAGTCAGATAATACACAAAATTAATAACACATGTGACATTAGATCAAGCACTAAAATACTGTACCATCATTCCAGAGTCTGCAATAGATGATGAACCTCAAATCAGTGATGAATTGGATAATCGTCACCTTTCAAGATCACCAGGTTCCTACTTCCCTGTCATAAGGGGTTTGAAGTCTGTAAATCTGTTAAATAACACTAACCAGGGAAAAGGTAATTTAATAATCAGCCTTTAACTTGTGGTTCAGTTTTCTTTACTGAGAGGGGAAAAGATTCTGCCACATTTCTTGTAAACCCCTTCTGATAAGATTAATGTTTCCTCCTTGGTATCTCAGCCTCTGAGAGATTAAAATGCAAAGAATTATATCAGTGGTTACATACATTTTCTTCCTTGAGAGAGGTGACACTGTGGCTGGCTTGGAGCCGCAAGCAAGACAATGGAGGTGGAACAAGCAGAGTTAAAGGCAAGTATAGGCAAATGCATGACAAGGTTCTTCTATCTATAGATTGTGCTACTTCAGGAAGGCCAGAAATGACATAGAAGTATGGTTTTGTATAGTGCTTTGTAATTGCTGAGGGCATATGGTCCTAAATAGGAACACATCAACAACAAAATATGATAATTTGCAATAATTTCTTCCCTTGCTCAGCTGCTAAAACATCTGTGTCAGATAAATGATTTTTTCTGCCTGTGGATGCTAGAAAGTAGTCAACAAGAAAAAAAGGTTTTTACCTTAATACATGCTTTCTTTGTCAGTAGGTAAACTGAGTAGATCAGTGTACATAAATCTGCATCATTTCACCAACATAAAAGAGATTTCTGAGTGGTTTCAATGAGCTGAGAAATTGGCCTATGCACCCACGTGAGGAATCCAAAGATGTGGGGGCTAGGAGAACCTGTTCAGCTGTGAGAAGATGCTGTGGGTAGTTGGAATTGCTGTTGAAATGGCAAAAAGAGTGTCTGCAGTCATACAAGAAGGGAAAATTTTTTCTAACAGCTCCAGTATCACCTAATTTTGGTGTTTACAGAGTTACTTCGTATTATTTCATTTTCTTATATATTCATATTAGCTCAACTGTATGCTGTTTCATATTAGCCCAAATGAGGTACTCAACACTTCATTGTTTGTGTATTTTCTTTAATCTTGTAGATTGGATAAGATAAATGGCTATTTTAAGCCTCATTACTGAAGCTCAGGTTAAACCTGATTTTTTCCTCATATTGGAATGTGTTAACAGGTTGAGCAGTTGTGACACAGCTCACACAGGGGATGCACAAGGCCACTATACCAAAGATGTGTGTCTGGATCTGAGTTTACCATGACAGTTTCCCACAAAGAGAACAGTGTGTCACACCTGTGTTGCTCTCTGCAATACTGTGAAACAGAAAAGACATGGAGTGGTGGAAACATCTGTCTAAAGCAGTGCTGCTACACCTGAATGGGAGGGACCCCTGAATTCAGTGCAGTATTCTGGCTCACTCTTTGAGATAGATCTGTGATGAGAAAAGGCAATATATTTGTCTAAATTAATAAAACTGGCAGGAAAGTAGGAACTGAAGGTGTCCTGTGGAAATAGAGAACCTAATGCCTAAAGCACCAGGCAGCAATCCAGAGGACATAAATGTTTTAATTTTTATTTGAATGGATGTGTAGCCAAGGTCATGAGGTTATCTTTTCATCTTGCTTGTCAGTGGTGATGTTTCTGCACCTCCTGAGAGTACATAGACGGTAAATTCCACAGTAGTGTAACAGCTGATGCATCCAGACTGCTGAGCCCATAACTTTTAACACTGTGTTAGAGCTGTGGTGCTCACCTACTGCTCCCTGTGAATTCCTTTGAGAGTTAAGGAAACTGTTTTTCTTTTCTTACCAGAAAGAACTTTGTACCAAGATGAGTGTTTATCTGTTTTCCTGGGCAGCAAATGATAGGATCAGAGGAAAATACCTCAAGTTGCACAAGGGGAAGTTTAGATCAGATATTCAGAAATATTTCATCACTGACAGGGTTGTCAAGCATTGGAATAGGTTGCCCAGGGGAGTATTTGAGTTGCCATCCCTGGAGGGATTTAAAAACTGTAGAGATATGACACTAAGGGACATGGCTTTGTCATAGACATGGCACTGTTGGGTTAACAGTTTGATTGGATGATCCTGGAAATCTTTTCTGACTTAAATGATTTTGTGATTCTGTGATTCTATGATGACTCATTTGCCACTATCTCAGACTGCTGGCATTTTTTCAAGTGCATGTCTGCCTCCAAAAGTCTCCTCTTTTATAGACAAGGGCTGGAACTGAATCTCAGGGCATAACCTAAGGAAGCAGCTTTTTTCATGCAGACATGAAGTACAGCTTTAAAAGTGGGTATCTGAACTAAATTTAGTGTTTGAGCTGATGGCATTTTCAGACTGACTATATTTCTTCTTGTTTCTAATGCACTGAATTCTAGGGAAAATCTGAGAAGAAGAGGGTACTAAAAGCAGTTGAATAAACCTGACAATTAAGGCAAATTTATAAAAACTTCTTGAGCAGATGTGACAGAAGAGCTTTTTGTACCAAGCCTTTGGAAATGTATAATTTCAAATGGCAGAGCTAAAGGGATGAAATAAGAAGCTGGTAAAAGACTGGAAGGCACAGGTCTGTATATGTGCCCAGCTAAGGACTTTGTACCACAACACCTTCAGAATGGAACTCATCACCTAACCCCTCTTCATGGTTGGACTCAATGGTCCTAAAGGTCTTTTCTAATCTAAAATAGTCTATGGTTTATTTCTAGTAGCTCACAAGCAACTCTACTCATTTGTCTCTTGATGCAAGTAAGCAATCGAAAGCTTATCCCACTCACTAGGAAAACAGAATAGGTTTTTACTCTCAGTTATCTGGAATTGACCATGAGAAAAAAAATGAGATGAAGTACTGAATATAGAAAAGTGAGGTCATACATGACTTTATAAATTCAAAACCCCATCCACAGATCGCACTGGGTGTAAACTTACAATCCATCATCACTTCCCCATCTACCCCGTTCTCTCCTGTTTGAACAGATTTTTTTCCAAGTAATTTTCAGCTTCTTTCAAAATAATCTGTGTCTCTGTCTGTGAGCCTGTCTTAGATCTTACTCCTTTTTGCAGTTTTAAAGTCTTGAGCAAGTCTTCACTTCAGCATGTCATGAAATTTACAGAATTATTCATCAACACAATGTCTGTGGTCATGGGTAGGCTTCTCAGATACTGTCTGGTAACTTGCTTGAAGGTGGGTAGTAGACCCTGACTCATCCTTGCTTTGAAGGCTCTAAACTGGTACTTAAACCATGTTTGCTGGGTTCATGGGGGCTGCCTGCCTTTACATTGAGAGAAAAACTTTTAATTCTGCACTGTTTTCATTGCTCTTGCTTTGTCCTGTTAAAAGGAGTTGCTTTGCTACCCCAGACCCTGCACACAGTCTGGCTCTATCATCCACAGCACGTCCTTAGTGTTGCCTTCAAAACACCTGGTAGCCGGCTGTCGTGGTTCTAAGCCCAGCTGGAGATGAAACACGATGCAGCCACCCACTCAACCCCACGTCTCTTCCCACTTCCCCAGTGCAACGGGCAGAAGAATCAAAATAAAATTTGTATCTTGAGATTAGAGCAGTTTAATAATTGAAAATAAAGTAAGAGACAGTAATAATGGGAAATTATAACAATAATTATAAGAAAATGGAAAAACAAGTGGTGCAGAACACAATTGCTTACCACCTGCTGTGCTTCCCCCCAGCTCCATCTGCATATTCCCTCACTGGCAGAGCATCACACAAGGAAAAAAGTATTTGACTTACAATAAACAAGACTTAGCTTGTTTAAACCCCGAACATCAGTTTGTTGTCAATGCCATTCTCATTTCAAATCAAAACACAGCACTGTAACAACTACTGAGAAAAGTTGACTCCACCCAAGCTGTAACCAGGACACCAGCCTATGTAACGTGGCTTGAACTTGGACTCTGCATTCATGGAACACTGATGCATGCCAGCAGAAGGCTTTCCAGAACAGGAGAAGATGTGGTAGGGTGTTCATATGTTGTCTGAGAGTGGCTGCCCGCAGTTGCTATGCCTCCCTGTTTGCCTCATAGTGATATCACCATGGGGTGCCTTCCCACTAGAAACACAGGGCCCACCACACTGCTTCTGCTGACACTTGTCAGAGCATCTTTTCCCACAAGTTGAAAGGTTCATGTCACCAAAATTAGCTTTGAGAGATCCCTGGAAATCATGGTTATAACTCTTCATAAACCTGCATTGTACATCAGTGTAACACAAAATATTGCACATGATAAAATGAATCACACATCTTGTGTTCTAAGTGTCAAGCTGAAATGTTCTACAACTACTACACTTATTACTAGTATGAAAATTGTGAACATTGTACTTCTTTAACAGGTTGTTTAAAGCTTCATTTAAAAATTCTTTTCCTTAGTCAGTCTGAATTTCTGAGGCCACCAGCTAAAGTAGTTTAAAAATATAATAAATAAAATAAATAAATAATAATGAAATAGTTTTAAAAGCCCTGAGTGGTTCAGAGGTTGTTTTACCTTTTGAGCTGATGTTCAGACATGTTTGTCCAATATGTATGGCACCATAAAGAAGTGCTTAACACCACTGTTACAGGTGAAAAAACATTGCATATTACCAAGTCTGCCTGCCACTGAACATTCACCTCTGCCACAATCACCTTGTCCTCTAAAGAAGTTTCTTGCCACCTTGAATAATATTTAAAGTCCTGGTTCAAAAGGTGGGTTGTCAGGTTGCCACTTGCCCTCTTGTTCAGAGTAACAACTTATACCTCCCAACTTTTCTGCCTTCCTAGGAACACAGTGGATGTATTTCAGTGGAAGCAGTGATGTAGCCATGTCTACATGCAACTTACTGCTACTACAACTGTGTTAGAAATGCAATGTTTGACAATCATTTGAGCTCATGTACAGATAAACTTTATTGATGGCACGTAAGGGGAGTTTGTTGTTAACTTTCTTCAGTCTTTTCCTCCAGAATGTCTTTGTCCCATCCATGTCCACTCCCTTTCTGTGACACTGTCAGGCCCCAGCCATGAATATCAGAACATCATGACACATTTCTTACTTCTGCCTCCTCAGTCAGTCATCTGAGCTTTTTGAAACTTTCTCTAGGCTCACTGACTTAAGGAAAAAGAAGCAAATTTTGGACAAACCTGCATAGTGGTCTTGCAGGTAGCTTTAAGAATGACCTGCAACTTGGGAAACGGGAGCTTATCAAGACCACCTGCTCTGTGTGAAACTTACCAAAAATTGCACATCCCAGTTCTTAGGCCCATTGGCCAGTTCTTCCAGACTACACTACCAGTTTGTGTGGTCTGTGTCGGAAAGACTCTAGGGGTTTTTGTTGTGGCATGTCTTTCCCTCCCCCCTTATTCCCCCACCCCCCTTTTCCCCTTCCTCTGACACTGGAATTTTTTCTGTTTCCCATTTTCATGCACAGTGTGGTCTGTGTGAAACCCTCCAGTGTCTGCCCAAGCCACACTGTACAGTCGCCCATTGGACTGTGGCTGGGTGCTGGCTTCTTGGTTCAGCTCATAGGTTTGATTTTGTCTATGCCATCCTAAGGTTGCACAGGGAACCTGAGAGGCCTTTGAGGATGGGTTCACAGCCCAAGTCACACTGCACTTTTCCCACCCCCATAATGCCCACTCTCCAGCCCTCCCCCTGAATCTTGAGCAGCTGCCTTGTAAAACAGG
This sequence comes from Parus major, assembly GCF_001522545.3. NCBI lineage: Eukaryota > Metazoa > Chordata > Aves > Passeriformes > Paridae > Parus > Parus major. The sequence goes on from NC_031799.1 coordinate 45,108,198, forward strand.
TTGAGGGCTTTATCTCTCTTTTACTTTTAATTATTGTTTGGTTTTTTTTTTTCACAGTCAGACTTCAGCTTTTAAGGTCCCTAGCTCTGATTAAAGAGTATTTGCTATTGGATATAACTTTTTTGCATTCTTATGAATATATGAGTGTATATTTAATTTATGTCTTTATGTACCTATATATCAATATGTTTGTGCTAGATATGGGTATAGCAGAGTCAAGACACAGGCAATCACAGTCCAGTATGAAAACATCTGGGGCACAATAGTTAACCAAATGGAGGCTATTTGCCATGAATTTTGGCTGAAAGAGGTGGATTCTTGCATATTTAATATAAGAGCTTTCTTGCTATGAAATTCTTCTAGAATAGATAGGAAAGGAGGGACATCTCATGCTGCCAACCAGTCACAAGGCAGCCTGAAAGCATTTGAAGTATTATGTGTTTCCAAATTGTGACACTCAGGGCAAAAAGAGGTGGAGCACACAAACTTCAAGACTGGGAGAGGGAAGAGACCTTTGGGGAGTGTGTCTGCCTGTGGGTAAGAATTGTAATTGTAGTACTTCTGTGTGCCCTATCTTGTCATTCAAACTGTTAACCTCTTGACTAACTAGCTTCTTTTCAAACTGCCTCTTGAAACTGAATGAAATTGAAATTGAATTAAATGAATTGAAATTGAATGATATGGAAACTGACATATTTCCATAATTTCTACCAGCAGAATTCCAAAGGAGTGTGAGAGAAGTCAGTAATTTTTCTGGGACACAGTTCATCTGACCTACTTTGCTACTTTAGGCTGATCATAGAGTGTGTCTAATTCATACAGAGTCACCTACTTGCTGGATGCTTAAAGTTATGTAAAGTGGAACAACCAATCCCTGGGAAACTACCCAGGAATGAGAGATTATAACCACCTCCACTGCAGGAAAAAACTATGAATGAGTTGTAGCACTCTGTCATACAATCAAGGATACCTCCAAGATACAAAAAATATAGTATTTTATGTAGAATAGCAGGCTGGTTTGATTTCAAGAATAGTTCTAAGCTGCCAGAGTTTGTATGTCAAGAAAAATGTGTGAGACATTTCTGGCTAAGAAAACCTATGTAACAAATCCTGAGACACCTTGGTTCTTGTGTAGATTATTGCACATGAAAAAGAAAAAGCAGCTACATTTAATCAGGGGTCTTTAGGTTGCCTCCTGTACCTCCTTTCACTCAAAGTCATTCATGGAACTCTCAGGCCAAACTGACTGTGATTAGACTATAAGGTAGGCTCTTGGGATGCCTTAATTGATTGAGTTTGGCATGACTAAGGCACAACAATGACTTTTCTTGTTTCATCTCTCACTGTCATTACCTTTCACCTGGAGCTGAAGGCAGAAAGTGAAGCATGCAACCAAGGAATTTCAAAGGATTCTTAAGCGTGAAATGGGGAAGACAGTTTTTAATTTTTTTAACATTTCCCAGTCTTATCACATGCTGTATGTTTTAAGGAAGTTAATGGCATGGTCTTTATCTTTTAACTAATGCTTGTTATTTTTTAAATTTGTGCAGCTGATGAATGCCTGCCAGGAGACAATTTTTTTCTGCACAGTGGTAAGGAATATTATTCTTTTGTTGAAATAAAGGCTTTTGCCTTTAATGTCTGCCAGCAGGCTGTGAAACAGCTATCAGTCTCTCCCTTTGGATCTATATTGTGATTGGAGGAAGAAATACAGGCTCTATAAAGGACACGATGCCTCCATATTACGATGGTGGTAGTGGTGGGGTGGTGGTTTTTTTCCTCTTTTGTATGTTTAGAGCTTTTGGGGAGAGGGGGCTGGGGTTTTGAGGTGTTTTGGGATTTGTTTGTTTGTTTGTTTGTTTGTTTTGGTTGATTGGCTTGGTTTCATTTTTTTCTGCATGTTATTGCAGAAACGTGTTTATGAAGTGAATGTATGTAGGGAAGTGCACTTTCAATCTCGTGGTCGTATTAAATGTTTTTGACAGAACGTGGTCTCTTGCTGCTTCCTGCATAAACAGACCAAAGATCATTAGACAGAAATGAGTTACACGAAGCAGTAACAAAATTACAATGCACAGTGGCATCTCTGGAAATAAGAAACGATAAATTAAGTTCTGTCTAATATTGAGGTTATGAATTAAAGTTCAAGATAAATACGGAAGTAAGATTTTTCATTTAAGCCCACAAAGATCATGAAGATTCAAGCTATCCCTCCCTCACATAAAGTGATTCTGGTTAAGAGGTAAGAAATGAGAACTAAACAAAGAAGAATGAGAGAAGACCCTTAAGTCTTAGAAAAGGAGATTTCACAGAGCAACCATATGGCTTTTTAGGGAGGAAGATTGTCCCTTTGTAGACATAGCATGGTTTGATGATTCCCTGATGATCTTCATGGTGTGCCACTGTGTGGTATTTTAATGACACTCTGCTTCTGGTGGAATAGATCATGATCCTTCACTAGGGGAGGCACATTGTGGAGCACACAGGGCTGCCTATCACCCCAGTGCAGAAAACTTCAGTGATATATTTCTATTCCTCTGTGCATTACATTTTCTTTTATTACTGCAGTGGAGCTTTTTTTTCCTGTTAAAAAGAAAAATCTCTTTCACTTCAGTGACAGTCAGACTCCTCGCATGTGATGTCTGTCCGCCTCACCTCAGATTGTGATACTTTTTGGAGTATCACTTACACAGAAACAGTCACTTTCAGAACTCAAAAGCTGTGATATGTGCCAGGGTTGTGTTGATCTGCTTGAATCCCTTCCTTGGAACAGCTCAGTCTTGAGATATGCACATAGGAATTCGGAAGTCCACCACTCGGTTTTTACAATACTTCAAACAGGTAATGGATGAACCTTTTTCAGTCTTTTCCCTGAAAATTAGAAAATTTATCCTTGTCCCTTATGTGTGCTCCTTGGTTGGTTCTTTTGTTTGTGTCTTGATTTGCTTCACTTTGAAAAAAAGAAAAACAGCTTTCAATAATAGTAATCCATGAAATCCATGAAGAACCTACTGGGTCCAGAACCTACACATCTCCACAGTTTGCTGCTGAGCCTTCCCTGTTCTTTCCTGCCATCTGAGAACTGTAAGCCCTGAAAACCCTACTATCTTTGGTTGTGGTTTTTTGCTGCTGGAACATCTGTGGACAGTTACTGTTTTCTATCTTCCACTTGCTGGTGCAGGTTTGTGAGATGACTGTGACTCACGTCTTCCTTGACCACAGCCAAACCTTTCATGGTGGTTTAATCCCACTGACAGTGTTCAGATCTCTCTGCTATGTGGATTTGTATTAAGTGTTAGCTCTTTGGTGTAGAGAGTTGCATCAGGGCAGATGTACTGCAAAATCACATCCTTCGCTGTGTCTCCTGTCAACTCCCATTTTACTTCCCACTATTGTTCCCTGCACATATCTGGCTGCAGGTACGTTCTGCTCACCATACAGACTGCAGTGTAGTGCTGAGGAATCAGAGCAAGCTGCCTTCTTACCTCTCAGCATCCTCACCATGTGGGAATTGCATACTTGTGCTTGCATCAAAGAGTAAGAAGCACTTTGGGCTTAACCTGAAATGAAATTCTCAGCACTATGAGGTAGGGATTTTTGCAGAAGCTTCTGTCCAGTTGGGCTGAGTGAAACCAGTGAATCTTAAACACTTTTTTTTTTGCATTCCCCACTGTCAGTACGGGAAGTGTTAGACTTCCATAATATTGTTGCTGTTTCATGACTGAGTAATATCCCTGTAAAACTGGAGAAGACCTCACAGTGAGACAGTAAGGCTGTCTCTTCTTCCTTTCTCCTCTTATTTAAAATCTCCATAAGACCCTCTAAGCTCTGCCATTTGGTGGGGCTTTCTTTCCTCCAATTAAATAATTCCATTCCAAGGTGGGTGATCATCTTAATTAGAAGATTTGGTAAGCAGAGATTGGTAAGCAGAGGTTGTTCTAGATATTCACCAGCTGTGCCTCAGAAACAAAAGCATGGGATTCAGAAAGCACATGACACTGCTTCCATGTAGCTGTAATCACAGTAGGCCCTGTGCAAATGAACCCTGCAATCTAGTGAGACACCAGCTCTGCCATTACCCCTTTCTTTGACCTAAGTGGAAAGCAAAGCCAGAGCAGAAAGGTGAGAGGTGAATGGTTGATCTGTCAGACTGGGACAGAGAGTGAATTCAAAAACCTGCAGCTTGTGTCTCCTTTTGTGATGAACTGAGACCTAGTAAAATGTGCAAGCAAAGGAAATGTCTGAGACAGGACCTACTAGTGGCTGTATTGGGCTCTCAGTGCATGACATCCACACACAATTCCACGTCATCCCATGGTTGTCATAAAGCAGATTTTACTTGGACCTCAGTTGTGAAACTAGTACCTGATGAAGCATGGCATAATGTTTATTATCCTTTTGTCCCCCCATGTGCCCATCATTCTGCAAAGGGCTTTCCTTCCTCACTCCAGAAGCAACAAACAGAGGGTACCCATGGCTCTTTGCCAGCCTCCCCACTCTTTCCACAGGCCACAGCTCTGCTCACTTTTCAGCTATTTGGTGACTCTCTATTTCTGTAGCTGCAATAATTAAATGCCTCCTTGCAAGACATTTTCCCTGGCAAGTTCCACATCCCTCAGCATTCATCAGTGACATATCATCCAGATGGAGTTCCATTCACAGTAGTCTTCTATTAGATGATAGCTTCCTTTGTTCCAGACTCTCCCTGCCCATGCGAGACTAGACAGGATGACAGAAGTGTTTTCCTGTAGCAGCACATCTACAGAGTTCAATGCTTCCTCTGGAAGGCCCTCCAGCACAGCTCACAGCCCAAGAAAACAGCTGTTGTTGGTTTTACTTGGTCTATATCTTCCTGGGTTCAGAGATTTACAGATTATATCCATATTCTTAGGTTTTGATTTATCCAGTCATGCTAGACTAAGCAAGTTCAGTCTTCAATAATTGTTGTGAATCATATCTCAAGCATAATCCCCTTCCCATAACACTCTTACATCTATGAGAGTCATTGTGAGCGATGCAGATTAATCAGGGTTCCTTCCTGCATTGTTCTTTTCCCGTTTGGCAGAGTACTGACAGGGTCTAAAGCTCAGTCTGAAAGAAGAAATTATCTGACTCTCATGAAAAAGACAATATGAAGTAGTCAGCGTGGAAAAGAGAGTGATAACAGGCTCTGGCAGACAGAGCAATTCTACTCGAGAATACTTCACAGGTGACATATACGCAGACACATGAGTGGTTCCCTGGAGAAAATTCAGTTGTAAGTGAAAAATTTAAACTGTTGATTTGGGTCCATGCTACAAAGGGAAGAAAGAACTAGTGAGACTCAAGAGGTATGCTCATGCAGAGAGCACCCTGTCTCTGGAATGCCTTGAACTTAGAGGAAGTACTTTGATAAAGAACTGTATGATACAATTTCCTCCATCTAACTGAACAGAGAATACTTCATTGAGAAAAGCTGTACAGAGCTGTATTTCTCAGGAAAGATACACAACTTTTTTTAGAGTTTTGTATGCTGCTTGCTTATTTCCTGAGATGGCTTCAATTTCCTTCAGAAATGTACAGGTGAGTTTTTGTGGCAGTCAAACCCTAAAAGGTTCATGACCCAACCTATCTATGATGCCTAAAGTGAGAAAAGTGAGTCCTAAACTAGAAAAACTTCATTGTAGGTAAGTACAGGCTCTGATGAGCCCTTGTAAGTGACAGAAACAGGGTTGTGCTATTCAGCAAAACAGACACAGTGTGTAGCAAACAGGTTCACTATGCTTTTGGTGACAAAGCTCAGTCACTGAGCTGAGGAGATGCTGATCAACCTGTGCTGACCTCTGCTGTTTTCATTTCCCATCCTATTTCTTAATTAATTTCAGGTGCTTCATATTTTTGTACTTTGCTGTATCAACTAGGTCCTCATTAGGCCTGTTCTGTGTGATTTTTCTGCTGGTAAAGAATGATATTAATGAGAGAAACTGCCATTTAATTTCAGTCTCTCATTATTTCATATGCCATATATTCATGGAGATTTTTTTCCTCCATAGATTGAGGTAGATGGATTTCTCTAGAGCATTTCTGGCTTTTGAACCCTGGAATTTGCAGGAACTTTATGCCATGATGCTGCAGAAAAGGTGAAATTTGAGAGCTTCTATTACAGTGTACTATCTTTGCTTAGGAACAATAGTTACTATTCATGAGCTGGGTCTATTCAGAACCAATTGTTAAGGTCTAGAGAAAGAAAGCTGTTTGTACAGGTTGTAAACAGAATTTCATAGCCTTAAATTTTCTTTTTATTGTTTTTTAGAGATACCTATGGAAGTTTACTTTTTATTCATCTCTTAACAGACGGATGTCTGATCTGACTGGGTACCTTTCCTTTGCTTCAATTGTGTTTCCTCTTTCTTTTATGTAACTGGGAATTTAGAAAACACATGCATTTCTCTGTGCTGACTCATACTCATTTCTTTAGCTGTCTTCCTAGGAGATGCAGTCAAAGAGAAGGTCAAAATTACTTTTGTTGTTCTATTGAAAGCCTTAAGTGCTAGTCTGGATTGAAAGATGTAGTCTTCAATTTTGTAAAAACCTCTTTCTTTAATTTTAAGTGTGTTCCTTGCCCTGAAAAACTTTCTAAAGAACTGAGTTTTACTGTTTTGTGTGATAGCGTGCAACCTTCTCCTGAAGTCTGACAGCTGGGAACAATACCTAATGGGACTGTCTGTCAATTATGACACTTCCCTGCTCAGCAAAGAAATAAAGAACAACCATTTATTTGAAACTGCATATGAACAGGTATGGAATTTTTTATGGTGAATTACTGTCAGTTATATTATCTTTTAATTACTGTCATATCCTTTTTGTGAGTCTTTTTATCACCACAGATTTTTTTTCTGCAGGTTAGAAACTTTTGCTGATTTAATTCATTCTTCTGTTTTGTGTTTCTGTCCTATGTGATTTTACCTTGGACTAAAATCTCTTTAAGAAAGTTCACTTCCATCAGAAGCAGAGGAATATTTATTATTAAAGCATTCTAAAACATGCTGGCTCCCTTTCATTTTTAGTTGCAAACACATGCTAACTTTGTGGAGTCATTTTTAAAACATTACCATGCCCATTTTCAGTTATTGTTTAGAAAAATGTTTCTACATGTGCTTTGTTAATTGGCATTATGTGTGGTTTTCAGGCTTTTTTTTTTGCTTTTTTTTTTTTTTTTTTTT